>NC_142371.1:26154449-26326949 GCF_059441005.1 Hippichthys cyanospilos | reverse complement strand
TAACAAAGTGTTTGTCGTCATGGAGCAGGAAGTACCAGAAATAATCCAACACACAAACAAGGAAATTCCAATTTTACACAAGAAATTCAAAACCAAAATTTAAACCCCAAACTGAGTCAGACATGCAAATTACGCCTCCGCTGTGCAACTCCTTTGTTGTCTTGCTTCTTACTAAAACCAACTATTACAAGCATAAGCCTCCCAAAAGGTAAAAGGCCTCATCTTCTTCCCGTGGGGGGGCTCTCACTAGAAGAGACTAGAAGAGGATTAAGAGGAGTGGAAGAGGGAAGGTGGGATGGAGAAGGGGAGGGCGCGACGTTAGCATGAGGTCCGGATCAGCCTCCAGCCTCGTTAAACAGCATTGATTGCCGCGGTGACATTTCCCAGTACATGTCGTCTATACCTTCACTGCCATCACTCTCAGAGTGAAACATAGGCAGGTGATTGATGGTAACTGTGATAAGGAAATTGCCAACATTTTTCATGTTTCGTGAATTGAGAGACATAATTGCTAATTTAGTTCATACATATGCACGAAAAACAGGGATAGCAGTTATTGTGCTCCAAAATGGCATCAGAGTTGCTCAGGACTCAGTTAATGACCAATCATGGCTCACCTGTTTTCTGAGTTGGGTCATGTGACTGTTTGTCACTACCTGAGACACTGTGATGTCGTTTCAGTCGACGGCAAGTGTCAAAATGCGACCCGTGGAAAAAGGTGCACATCTTGTTATCTGTATCATTTTAACGGGATATAGTTGTCAAATTAGAAATACCTTATTTTCCGCACTAGAAGGCGCACTAAATTATAAGGCGCATCCTCAATTAATGACATATTTTAAAACTCTTTTCCATATATAAGGCGCATCGCATTATAAGGCGCAACAGTAGAAGCATTCAAACTTTATTAGTAGATTACAAACCAGCTTTCTGACAACTGCTTTCACTCCCAAAATGAAAAAACAACGGTCTTATGTTTTATTTCATTAGTATTTCCGTGACAGTTTATCTTTTAACAGCAAGGTTAAAAGACATTTATATCAGGGAACTTTTCTTCCAGTGCAATCACAATATAGTAATACTCAAAGTAATAACAATAATAACTCTAAACTCTCAATAGCATAATAACTCAATGTCAATTTGACCGACCTTGTCCAACTGTAAACACACAAAAGAAACAGGTAAATCTTACTTTATCAGTTCATTCCCCATCTATGAATCCCAATCTCAATATTGATCCATATATAAGACGCACCAGATTATAAGGCGCACCATCAGCTTTTTTAAAAAAAAAATTAAGCCTTTTAGGTGCGCCTTATAGTGCAGAAAATACTGTACCTCAGTTTTGGTGGCTCGGTGGTTGAGTTGCTTGCACGTACTCCTCACAGTTCACGCTGTGTGGAGTTAGCATATTCTTGCCGAGACCACATGAGTTCCCTCCGGGAACTCCAACTTCCTCCCACACTCCAAAAACATGCATGGCATGTGTATCGGACATACTAAATTGTCCTTAGGTGTGACTGGATTCATGAATGGTTGTTAGTCTCTGGGTGCCTGCAATTGGCTGGCAACCAGTTCATGGTGTCCCCCGCCAACAGCCCCATCTCAACTGGGATAGGCACCAGCAAGCCTGGATGAATAGATAAATACCTCAGTTTTAGTTTTTGAGAAACGAGGAAGCTTTTGTCAGCCCGTCACAAATGAATGACCACTAAGATGCATTAAAACGGGGGAATTTTATTGCTCAACTCTTATTTCACAAATGCAATAATAATCAAAAAACAGAGATTTAAAAAAAAACAGTGAAAAGTGAAATCTGCAAAGTAGGATCCACTTGTTTTTTTTCTTTTATTTTAGACTAAGCTGTAACCCGCGCAAACCCTGTAAAATAATGAACAGTTGTTGAAAGTTGATTTATATTGTTTTTTTCTTTTGTTAATGTTATAAAGAATACAAGTGTAGGTATGCTTATACAATTTTTTATAGATAATAAGCTTTTTTATAGTCAAGGGGGGAGTGGGGGGGTGGGGGGTGGCTTTCTCTTTCCTAGGGAGGGGCTCGGCAAAATATAATCACTGGTGAATCACTGGTTTGGACTAATGGGGCTACATAGGACATATTCCTGCAAAGAAAAAAAGATGCCTTGACTTTCCTTTGACAACATTGGCTGTACAAGAAAAATACCACATATAGTTTGTAGGTATTCATACTCATACAAGCAGACACACTCCCGCAGACATACACCCACACACACATACACACCTACACGCATTGATGTGTCAGTCTCCTGGACAATCGATTACAGCTGACAGATAGCAAATACCCCCAGAGTCTTAATTAGAGATCCCTGTGTGTGTATGTGCACACACATTCTAATTTCTAGCTGCAGCTTCATAATTTATCCTAATTCACTCTGTATTGTAAAAAAAACCTCAAATAGCGAATCAATAAAATCAGGATCTCAACAGCATAGAGGATATGAATCCAAATCAGGAGTTTGCAATGAAATTTGTCGTAATTAAAACAAATGGGAAAACCGATCTGATAAGGTATCACACACATTTAAATGTTACATTGGGAATTTTGCATGTTAAATTGATTTTGCTGCCAAATGCATTATCTGGATCACATTCAGTTAGTCACATGACATCTTCGGCCGGGGAATACATGTAAACACCATTACATTTTCTTTAGTCCTCGTCACGGATGGGGTGTAGCGTCAATCCCAGCTGACGGTGGCTATATACACTGAGTGGCCGCCAGTCAGTCACAAGGCACGCACAGACAACTATTACCACTCACAACTATGGGCAGCTTAATAAAGCTGATGTGCATATTTTTAGAGTGCCGAAGACCTTCCATTGAATTTAATATTTTACACGGAATAAGCTGAACTTACCACCATTAAAAAACATTTTTGCTGATGATTGGACCAAATAATAATACATTACAATGTCATTTTGCTCATCACATTATGTGCCCTGGCAATGAATTAATCAATTATCTTCATTGCCATTATTGTGAGGGTTCAAAAAAGAAAAAAAATCTGCTCTTCTCTTGCAAAAAAGGCAAAAAAAATAATAGCAAAATAATCATGATAACATAAACATCTACCCATTTTATATAGCACTTTGCTTCATTAGGGTTGTGGTTGGGCTGCTATAAATCAAACACACGCAATCAAGTTGTATGTGTTCACATCCACAAAGCCGCAATTGTCCATTTCTAACTGTGCATGTCTACAAAAATTAAAAAAATATTAAAAAAAAAAAACTCCATCCATATGAACAGTTAGGCCTAAAATTGCGCTAGCCTTGCTCCAGGCATAAAACCAGCTCTCATTCCCATATCCTGCCTCACTGTTTCAACTGAATAACAGTGTTGTCACGTTCTAGTTTCAGGTCTATGTTGTTCTGAGATCGTGATTGATGCGGTCGCTCATATTAAATGGGGAACTGTTAGAGTGACTGTTTTGTCATTTCTGTCTTACCTCTCTGACCTATTGTGTCATCTGTTACGTGTCATCACTTGCTGTGGCTGTTTCTTACGATCTGCATTTTCTCCTGCGTTGTTTGTTGCTCTCTGCTTCTGCGGGGGCTGCATGTGCTTGTTTCCCACTTCCGATTTCTTTTCCTCTCTTTTTCTGCAGCTGTCCATGTCATCCGTGAGTGTTTCTTTCCCTCTCTACCTCACTTCCTCTCTCGCTCTTTCTCTCTCTGTCTTGAGGTACAGCCACCCCACACCCCCTGTGCCTGCTTGAAATTTCTTCTTTATGGGTGTTTTGATTTTCCTCTGTCACCTAATTATTGCTCATAAGAGGTTTACTTGGTCTTTTAGTAAGTGAAGGTGTGGGTCTAGACCTGCTAAATTTATCAATTGATCCTGAAAAAAAAATGTAATGATTCAGTTGACTTTTACTAATTGGGATCACCGGATCATTAATATTGTTCGCGTTAAACTGATTTTGAGTCATTTGTTAAAATGTTCTTTGTGCATTCATCCTACTTGGTCACATCAAGTTGCCAGCAATGAATGATGACTGTTTTCACTAAGCCACCAGGATGTGATGATTATGTCTGCTTTAAGTAGCTGGAGGTATTAAGTGATCGGAGTCGCCTGCTGACTTCCTCTCCAGCTGACAAACTTCCTGGATTAAACTGAAATGGACGACACCTGAGTCCTGTGGCTGGCACACACATACACACACACACCTACACATGCATACGCAGGCACAAGCACACGCAATCACACTCATATATTCACTCTTTCTATTTTTCTTTCTCTCTCCTGTTTAGAAAAAAAAGCAGATTTCTGATGATTTGTCATTTGACAATTATCATTTTCCTCTTGTTCGATCTGCAACTTTGGCAGTCCCCTTGAAGTGAACACAGTCTTACACAAGCACTTGCATGTGCGCAGATAACCTTAGTAGGCTTTTTTAACTGCAGGCTGGGGAACTCCCTTGTGGTATTGTTGTGCATCAATGTTGCACTTTGCCAGGAGGAAAGAGTGTGTGGGGGGTTGGCCTAAATGTCAAAGGTAAAAGGTGCTGAAGAAAAGGAAGTGGAAACACTAAGTAAACCCACTCAAAATGGCTCATCACAAAGATGGGGAAATCCCAAATATCTCTCATGATATTACCACATCGCCCATAAAATATTGTTCATGTTGTTTAATTTTTGTGAGCTTTTTTTTAAAACCTCTTGGTGTCAATTTTGACCCGATTTGGGCCATTGATGTAAAAAGATCGAACAGAAAGCAATAAAACACACACACACACACACACACACACACACACACACACACTAAGAGTTTAAAAAATGACTATAGATTGCAAACCATGTTGCTCACTCCACCATGTATCATTGTGCGAATGAAGTGCTGGTGTTGGTGAGCTGTTCCCATTTTTCCTTCATACATGAGGTTCTGTGTTTCTCCCAAACAGTTCAGCTTTAGTTTCACCAATAAACAATATGTGTTGCCAGAGGAGTGCCTTTTTGCAAATACAAAACACTAGCTTCCTTCGTGTAGTCCAGCAATGAACATCTCTCTTTGCAAGTGTTTTACATGTAGTTGATGTATGTGTCAGGTTTGGTCCTCCTAGAATATTTAGTAAACAACAAGGAAGGAAGACAAGAGCCTTTGGATTATTTTTGCTTGCAAGGAGAACAGTGATGTGACCTTTATGCAAATCAAGATTTTCATGATTGCTGGTTACCTGAGAGGCGACTCGGTGATGCAGTGGTGGTTAGCACGTCCACCTCATAGTTCAGGGACCCGAGTTCAAATCCATCTCACTCCAGCCTTCCTGTACGGAGTTTGCATGTTCTCCCCGAGCCTGCATAGGTTCGGGCACTCCGGCTTCCTCCCACACCCCAAAAACATGCATGGCAGGTGTATTGGACATGCTAAATTGTCCTTTGATTAGACTGGGTGCATGTATGGTTGTTTGTCTGTGTGTACCCTGCACTTCTCTGTCTACCAATTCAGGGTGTCCCCCACCCACTGCCTGAAGTCAGTTGGCATAGGCACCAGCAAGCCTGTGACCCTTGTGAGAATAGATGGATGGTTCTCAGAGAGTTCTTTTCAGTGACACATGATATTCTTCAGATAATGCTTTTTATCAAGACATAATTCTTACCAGCACTGTGTTTATAGTGAGCAGGGAAACTAAATGTGACTCCTTAGTGATAGGGCGCAGTCTGACATTAATTATTTAAGAAACAAAAAACAAAAACAAAAAAACACTGCATTAATTGCTCTCAACGTCTCCTTGGGCAGAAGGTTCTATTACGTATTTCTACGTCTTTATTCATTGTTTGCGTATTATTCAATATGAAAAGATTTAAAAGGTGGTTTTAAGTAAGACACTGTATTTTTTCATCTGTGTGATTTGGGAAATGATAGTATCACCGTTGATGGTAAATTTATGCAGAAATATGGGAAATTCAAAAACTTTCAGATACTTTTTCATGCCACCATGTACTGTATTTTAACACAATAATTTTACTTTTACTCCAGCTGTGGTTAAAGTTTCTCTCCGGGCTACTTTAATTCACACAACACATTTATACAGTGTTGTATTTTGACCATGAGAAGTTTTTTTTTTTTTTTAATTTTAAGAAGAAAAGCACATCTTTAATGCAACGACCCCGGTATAATCGCCAATACTTTTATACGTGGGCCTTACTCAATCATCATGCGGAATAGAAAGTGTTCGTTAATGTTTGAGGTCGAACACATTTCGTCGGCGCACTTGAGTGAGACTTGTTTACAAATACCGAACAGCTGTCAGAAACTCACTTCTTTGTATCTGTTGTTATTTTGCCACGCAATGGAAAGGGAAACTTAAATATTGCCCCTGAGCGTTATACTCCTTGGTAAGTGTCGCCCTTTGTGCGTTCTATTCCGCCTCGTTCTATTTGATTGTTTAGCGTCCGGTGTGGCTTCAAAATCTTAACTTTACTAGTCAAAAACTCCAGTCGATTGCATAATAAGTAGTGTGTTGAGCATTATCATTTTAAATGAAGCTTTTTATATGAGTATTGATATGTCGCTTTTTCTATAGCTTTGCTTAACATTCTCTGATTATTTAATATTTTACTGCCATAATATTGGCCACATAATTTGGATAAATGAATGACTCTTCTACATCATTATAGTTAGTTTCTGCATCATTATATCAGCCCTCTAGCAATAGCCGTTTAAGCATGGATATTGGAGCACAAATGGTGGAGCAATACACAATGACATTCAAATTAACAGACACAACTGAAGCTGTTTTTTTTTTTTTTTTTGCATCAAATCGTTAGTGTGTATCCCTATGTCTGTGTCATATTACCATATTATCATGTTGCCAAAATGCACACATTAGAAGAAGCGGTGCAATGCCCATTGAATTAAAGTAGAACTATGGCATATTCTGTTTAATTATCTCATCATTGTACGTTATAAAAAAATACAGTATTAAAGTAGTGATTTCCTTGCTGAGACTCATGAAACCAATGATATTTTTTCTAAAACTGAATATGAGAAAAAAGTGGCTTTTTACAGCACTTACCTAGCAAAGATTATTACTCTCTCTAATGTGTCGCATGTTCAGAGACCAGGCCCAACAGTTGTGGAGTCATGTCAGCAGGTCCCATGGCGGAGAGTGGCACCAAGCTGACACTGAGGCGTCTGGAGGCTCCCATTCACAAGTTCATTAAAGTGGCTCTCCCAACTGACCTGGAGCGGCTGCAGAAACACCACAACAACATACTGAAGGTGATACTTCAGATACTGTAGCCTGGCATTCACATCAAGAATAGATCTCTTATTCAATTTCCTTCTTTTTTGCAGTATCAGCAAAGCCAGCAATGGGGCCGCCTTCACCAGGAGCACATAAATGCCAGCCGAACAGTTCAGGTACACAATGACATTTTTCAAGAAATCAGCCCTTTGACATTCCAAAAGACATGTGAGCCACTACTTGACATGAACCAAGTAATCACTGCGTTTCGCCTGCAGTCACTAGGACACTTCAACAAACATATGAAGCCTCTTGTAAAAATAAAGCACCACAGGTAGACTTCTGATTTTCAAGGAATTATATTCATTTGATCATTTGAAAATATGAACAGATTTATCTGAAAGTAATGTAGCATATTGATATTTATCTGGTTTCTACCTGGTTAAATAATTGTTGGTGCAACTACTGCTAGCTACTACCTACTACTAGCTGCTACTTGTGTCAACATTGTGTATGTTGTTATATTTAGGAAATGTACATTTAAAAAACTGTCATTAAGTTACACATACAAATCACATAATATATCAGGCATTTAATTAACATTCAAATATTATTATTATAAGCATTTTTCTACACGATTAAATTGTGTTGATATTTTCATTACAATCTGCCAACTCATATTAGCTGCTTTAGTTGATGCAAACAAGCTTGCGACACTCTTGCTGCGTAGTTTTTCTGTTTTGGGGATGGTATGAATTTAGTGGTGGTACTCCTTGTATGTGTGAACTGCAAGCACATTTTTAAAACGACTCATCAAAAGCTCAGTTTGGCTTGGTCATGGGGTTGTCAAATTCATTTTTGTCACAAGCCTCATTCCATTCATGACAGTTCCCCTTAGAAGACCGCAATGATTGTCTCGACATAATATTACATAAACTGGACTGTACATACTGTTTATGATATATACAGTATTACCAGGATTTCCCCCCCGAAAACTTTCCAAGCCCGTTGGCTAATATAATACTTGGGGATCCCTATTCGCTGTTCATCGACATGAGAAGGGAATGGTCATGGAGGCCGGCCATTACTATTTCCCAGAAGGTGGACAAAAGAGGGCACTTAACCTGGCAGGGGGGCAGGAAAAGTCTGGCGGGCCACCAGGCTTATGATCCACTGGGGAGAACTTTGTATACACATTCACCCGTTCATTTTTATTTATGAATCTTAACGGCTTTTTCTATTCTGGATCATGAATGAGCTGCAGTTAAGTATCAACCCAGCTGACACTGTGTACCAGGCAGGGTACATCCTGCGCAGGTTGCCAAGAAAGTCACAGGGCCCTTGAAGGCCTGTGGTCATCCATATTTTGTTAAACTCTCCAAATTGTACAGCCTTTAGGGAATCCAGATTTAGACTTTCCGTTGTAATTGCATCTGCCCCTACTTCAAAATGTATGATTGATAAAAAGAATAAGGAGAAAATATGATGGCCAACCTTGAATGGATGCTTTTGTGGATGTGTGCCGGCACATGATGGGTGTGAAAATCCCAGAGGGATGCTGTTGCTTGGAAGCCAATAGGCACCCACCAATCCTCTCACCACTCCGCGCCCGGGGGATGGACGTAGAGTGCTTTCTTGTGTCTTTATGGTGTTAATCCTGACTCATGGGTTAGTGCACTCGGTGTTAAGTGTACTGGACCGACAGACGGAAAGTTAAATGTGTAGATATATGGAACCTCTGAACTCAAGCATCCCAAATAGTCCCCATTCCCCGGTAATCTTTTGGAAAATGTTGCTCAAAACACTAACGTTAATTAGAGTTCAGTATTGTGTAAATGTTTACAAAAACTCAAAGCACATCTATTTTGGAGGGTTTAACGCCTAGTTAAACTTTCTTAAAAAAAAAAAAAAAAAAAGCTTTTTGGTGGTTTTTGTTTGTTTTTTTTGTTATTTGCGATGGCATGAAGGTAAGTGTTATAGCTTGAAATGTGACTGGCTTTCTCAATTCTAGAAATGCTTATGAAATCAGTGCCTTTGTGCTTTGCTCTTTATTATTTTACACATTAAGAACTTGTAATAATGCTAACTTATTTTAATACTGTGTATTTGATAGATGAGAGTGTTAAAATGTTACTTCATGAATGTCTGTACCATTAAGGATGGTTTGATGTTGGTGACAGTTTCTCACTTTACAATTTGTTTGGAATTAAAAGTTAGGGATCTCTCAATCTTAATAATTTTCTTGACTGCACTTATTTACAAACAGCCCCTTTAACCAATTGTCTTGTCAAATTTGTTGACTTGTCTAACACTAATTCACTTTTATTAGATTTTGATGTTTGTCTAAGTTGTTTAACTAAGTGATTCTCACGCTTTTTCAATTATGTACCCTCTCATGAGAAATATTTTTCACCCTATACCACTAACCAGCACAGAGTGTTTTGGGATGGAAAAAAAAAAGACCAGAGGCCTGTGCCATCCATTCCCGAGTTAAACTTTGGAATTACATTTGCAGTGATGTGTCTTGGCCTATTTTAATCAGCAACTCCAGAAGATGAATTGTGTAACGTCATTTGTTTTATTGCTGGCTTGACAGCTTGAAAATGTCATCAAGTCATACAAAAATTTAACAAAATAAAGGCAAACAATGTTTTGCAACGATTTGAGTAGTATAACACCATTCACCAATAAATTCCATTATCTTCTAATTCATTTGCTTTAGCTCTTCAATTCCCCAATTTAGTTGTATAACTGACCTGGATGCCTCCTTGTTAATCGCTCTGTTTTCAGTTAAATGCACGCGTGCACTCCTTTCTACATGCATGTTTATTCATGGCTCGTAATTAGCGAAACGTGTTCCATGCTGCATGTTGGCCTCCATTGAGTCTGGGTCATACTGCAGCCTGGAGTTTGAATGACTGAAGCGTAATCCTCCTGTCACCTTCAGGGCATGACGGGATGAAAGGGATCCTGTTTTCCTGTCTCAGGGTTATTAAGACCCCCCGAACCACCCTCCTACCACCAGCTTCGTCCCTATCAACCTTTCTATCACCGTAGCTGAACACTGCGAGGATGGCTTTTATTGATGGAATGAGACTCTACCACTGGTGCAACTGGGAAATTAACAAAGCTTTCCATTTTGACAGCGCAATTTATGGTCTGTGATGGTTTCCATCCATCCATCCATTTTCAAAAGTATCTATCCAGTTTAGTTCACTGGCAAGCTAGAGCCTATCCCAGGCTTAGCATGAAAGGTGGTTTATAATCAGCTGTATAAGACTGACACATGGGCCACTTTTGTGCAGAGATCTAGCAAAATGACCACATCGAATAGGATATACAGTATGTTGAGTGTATTCAGTTTTGACAAGGAACCATTCACACTCAGTCAAGCCTACTGGCAAATTTGGTGTTTTACACTTGTCAAGTTTGGTTGGTCTCTGTAAGAGGTTAAAACGGACCAAGATCGCTTGAGTGGTTGTGTCTCATTCCACTCTTTTACTTTGGTATGCGTCTGATTACGACCTCGTTGAACCTTTGGTTATTATGATTATGAATCCAGACCAGCGATTTTTTACATTCTAACAGTTCAGTAAGTCAATTTTATGAGTGTGTTACATAAAACCAATGTGGAAACTGCATTTGTCGCGCGTTAAAGTATAAACGTTTCAATCCGGTTTCTACTGATGTAGAAAAAAAGCCAATCCTCTTGTCAACCGGTTCTTTGCAGCAACTGCGAGCCAACATCAGAGAAATGGAGAAGCTCTGCAGCCGTGTCCGTCCAGAAGACGCTGCAGCTCTGGAAAAGCTCGTCAAGCCTGTCAAGGACAGAGCCTTGGTCGCCACGCAAGACTTCCTACACTTGCATTCCAACCCCATTCTTGAGCCCACGTCTTCTTCCGTGTCCCCTGACTCTGTTCGACCGTCTGTTCTGGGGCCCAACCCTCATCAAGATGGCAACAATGTGAATGAGGAGTCAGTTTCTGGATGGCAAATTCAGACCCAGCTGCCGGAGATCCCTTCAGAAGAGACTGCTGCTGAGTCTTGGGACAACCTGGCAGAGGTATTCACACATCAGCTTCTGAATACAACATGTAACATGTATGAAATTGAAGATACATATTAAAAATCGGGACCAAAACAGTATAGTAAGTGCTACGTATATATAATATACTTGTATACAATCAGAAAACATCATAAATAAAAAATATAGAAAAGATTTATTTACCTTTGAGTGGCGCTTGTTATGCCCATATTCTAGAAAGGGTAGCCAAGGCTAGGCTAGCTCTGTATTTTTTTATTATCTCCAGCTTCGTTTCCATATAAATCATCTTCTTACTTCTCTCTTTAACATCACTAGCAATCTTGGGACCCATGGCTAACCCATTCAAGTTTGAATTAAGCAGTAAAATGCACTATAAATACGGTTTAGTGACCACTCACAATAGAACAAAGCTTTACCGTTCCGCCATTTTGAAATGAGTGAGGCCGACCAATTGCAGACCAGCGTCTCGATGCTGACCAATAGCAGACCAGCATTGTAGTGACGCTTCGCATGGAGGCATTGACGGCAACAGAAAATAAGTGCAATTACCTAAAAACGCCTGCAAATGGAGACAAAACAACACAAATACAGCCAATCCCCTAGGGTCATGACAGTTGTTTTTGTCGCAAAGCAGGGACAATACCTTAAAGAGGGGACGAAAAAAACTCAGTGTTCCACATCGCAACATGAACAAAACATAAGCCAGTGACGCTGTAACTCGGGGGTCCACGGTAATAGCAACTCAAATGAGTTGTTTCATAACTATCAGCTTTAGACTCAATGTATTGCAACTTTGTGCAGTTTTTCTGTATTTCTAACGATCCAATACTCATTTATACATGCCCCGCAGTGCCTCAAATAGACATTTTTTTTTCCCCTTCAGGACCTGAGGCAGCTGAGTGGTTTGGTGACAAGCTTCTCTGTGCTTGTCCATGTAAGTATGAACAACAATTGGCTTTTCCCGTGTTGAGCCCATGTGCAATTTTTTCCACTGCTCTGTTTGCCTTGCTGATGGGCCTCCTTTGAGATCGCAGATCAGTTTAAGGACTACCGCGGGGTACTCTCGGAGGGGCCTCAGCAGAGGGGCGGGAAAGCTTGAGCGGTAGCCAAGGGAGAGTTGGAAGATTTGGAGGTGGGAGGAGATGTCCACGGGCGGGGGACTTGGGTAACATGGGGATGCATCGGAGCAGGTGGAGAACAGACGGTTCAGATTATCGCTTGATCCTCAGGGATGGAGGCAGAAGAGATTAAAAGTGGCGGAGAGAGAGAGAGTGAAGATGTAGTGATGGTTCAAAACAGGAGAGAAGAGGAACAGAAAGAGCATAGACATGTTGTTCTGGTATCCCGGGGGAAATGGCGCCACTGGGAGAGTCATATTTTAGTACACAACCTCCGTGGAATTACTGTGCCCGTGTCATGCGTGAGCTGTTTGCCGCTTTTTTTTCTTTCAATCTTCTCTCATCTGTGTCATCATAAAACATGATTTTACATCATCGCAGTCTCACATGCTAAGCACTTTGTCTGAGCAAAGCCTCGACATTCCAATTACATCAAAATAAATGGTTTTGTTTAGTTTGTAAAACTCAAAAAGCCATGGATAGGGTGAGGTAAAAGGTAAGGGGAAATAAGAACAGAACAGAATGAACAGACTTTGACTCCTTCTTATCATCCAATTATTTTTTTCTAAATGTCTTTTATTGTTTCCAACCTGCATTAACATGTGCAAGCTCTAGAAAATGCAATGCATTGCAAATAATTGAGTTCATACTCAAGTTCATCTCACATCCTGATTCTTTTTCTATTTTGTAATTGCTGCACCATGTTTGCCTCACTAAAAAAGTGAATGCTGATCATTCCAAGAAGCATGTTTGTTGTTTATTGTTTATCTTTTTGCATTTTTTATTGTTCGACACAGTATGTGTTTCCACTATGTATTAGCATATTTTTTAAGAATACCAAACAGACAAGTTACCTTTTTTAGTACATCCAATTAAAAAAAAAAAAATCAACTCATTTACTTTACTCTTACTCTTTAGCGGTCAACAACAGTGAATTGATCAAAATGGTGAAAGAAGAAAATGGGGTGTAAAAGTAATGATGATAATAATATTAGGAATAAAAATAAATAGAAAACACATTTTTTGCCTTCATCGTGGCTTATTTGGACTACGGTTGCATTTTTTGCCCGTTTATTGATTGAGACTGCTAAATAGGCCACCATGGGTCCAAGCAAAGTGTGGATTGGGGTTACGATTTTGATTTCTATCATTTTAACAGTGTCACTTTTGACCGGAAGCGCCTGTATCAACTCACAACTTACAAAACGCTTTAGATGTATTGATTCTTTGAAATCAATGGCTGTGTTACGGCTGAAACGAGTCCTAGTAGTTCGAGTACATCAGTTCAAAAAAATGTTTGAGACATTTTTGCTTTCCTCGGATAATGCTTATTAGTGTACACATGAAGGAAAATGTAAAGCCAATCGTCACAAAGATTGTTAATGCTCTGAATGACGGTAAATCTTGCTGGAAACATGGTGAAAAACTCAAAATAAACCTTCGTTTACCAAATGATGTATGGAAATGAATGCCTTGATTCGCTTTTATTTTGAAGTTGTTCCTGGCAGGGTGCCGCAACTTACCTTAATGTTGTTCTGGAATCACATTCAATTACCAGTTGAGGCTCCTAGCAAAAGACTTAATTATTTCATTGACACTTACATATTGTTTACCAGTAGCTCGGTCCTTGTTATAGTCGTGTCTGGATAGCATAAATTAGCCATGAGCTAGCAGCTTTTGAGTGCTCCATCTCGGCTGGCGTGATTGACGAAAATGGCTCTGCACACTTAGATGCTCGCAGTCTCGTTCCTACTGATCACAATTTAGCAAACTTTACTGACTGTAATGTGCTCTTTCTGCTGACAAATTTCTCTCACATACCGATATTGATGGGGAGAAATTTGTCTCTCGTCGTGTTCTCCTGTAAATCAAACATTTACAAAGTTTGGTCATTCATAATTTAGTGGAAATGTGTTATTTGGTCTTCTGTGTTTATAATTGTTTTCAACAGGATAAAAAAAATACCATGTGTTCTGTTTTTGTCCTAATACTGGATATTCGATTTGAATTTGAAATAAGATATCTGGTTACCAAAAATACTCGATAGCTGCAGTTCTATTATGTTTACAAAACCATTGACAAAAATGGTCATTCAAAACTGAATTTTAGTAAGACTGGGGAATACAAAAAAGGTTTGGCTGTGTTAAGGTCACACTGAAAAATAAAAGTAGCAAAAATGCTTCCCAAATAGGGACACCAGTGCAGACAAACAGGAAAGGGCCAAATTAAAATATTCAATTAGAATCACTCAGCGCTTATGGCCAAATAAAAGGAAAGAAAGCTTTTACGTGTTATTGTGCAAGTGAAGTGTTATGAATGGAAAGTGGTGGTGGTGTGGTGGGAGATGGGGGCGATGGAAAGTGCCCTCCTTGTTGTTTGGTCACTGTGTCCATGTGGCCCTCATAGGGAGAGAGACAGCTGCCACTCTGAATATTTCATGAGCTAGACACACACACACACACAAAACCCTAACAAATGTCGTTTAAATGTACCTCCAACTGCACACCCTCATATTCATCACAATAACTGTGAAAAGCACCATAAAAATAATTACTAACAGTAATCTGTGTGTCTGCATATCTTTTGGTATCAGAGCGTGTGTGTCTATATTTTCAAGTGTGTGTGTCTAACCCCCGTGTTTCAGTCCCAGCAGGAGAAGATTGACAGCATTGAGGACAACGTCAACATGGCCGCTGTCAACGTGGAGGAGGGGTCCAAGAGCCTGGGGAAGGTGTGTATGCTGCGTGTTAATGTGTGAATGCACACGCGCGCGTATGTGAGTGTGAGTAGGGATCGATGGCACTTTGCCTCGCAGCCATTCCGAGAGCGTTTGTCCTTATTGATCTGCTTGAATACGGAGGAAAGCCACAATTAAGGAAATTGAGAGAGGAGAGGGATGGAGAGGTTGTCTGTGTGTGTGCGGAGCATCCAGAAGAGCTCTGAATAGCCGCTTCAAATTTTCATTGCCATTTAAGCGCACGCGCTCGGACGGATGAGTGTACCTCACTGGCCTTCGCACATATGACACACTCGAAATGTCGAACGTTTGGCCCGCCATCGCCGGCGTGAATCACGTGTTGGGGACACTCAACACTCAACCGCAGGCTCCCACACCGCCGCCTTTCTAACTGTTAAGCTTCATTTCGGGAGTTTTTGGTGGCAGGATTGCATTCAAGATGGAGGCAAAGTTTACCCGGCATTCCAGAAAAAGCCGTGCTTTTTAACCGCTAGGCGCAAGTGAAATGATCCAATTTCATTTTATTTTGTGTCCAATAAAATGAAATTGGATCCTTTCACTTGCGCCTAGCGGTTAAGACACAAAATATAATCATTTTTTTGTTCAATGTTGGCGAACGGGTTATGTTACATACCGCATTCTCAACAACCAAAATCTGCTAAGTAGCGAGGATATATGCGTGATGTGTTTCAACAAAATGGGGCTTATGTCTCTGAAAATGAAAAGCGAGATATTGATATATTATAATTATACATGCAATTCCCCTTAAAATGATTTTAACCTGTAGTGGCAGCTCAAAAATAGGCAAAGTTATGGAGATTTGAATGTTACCATGTTGAAACCTCTTAATTTTGAGAAAATTGTTTTGGCACATCCGTCTTTCATTGGCGCGCATCATCTACTAATCCCTTATTTTCATACATTTTAATTACAATTTGAACCTTATGGCTGCTGTGAAATGACAGTTGAGACCTTAAGGAGGTATTTCTTGTAGAAATCCCAAAATGGACCTCGTTCCAAAGTTAGTATTTTCTTCAATAACTCAAAACTAATCTCTGCGATGTAAGCCTGGTTTTGTGAAAACACATTGTATTTATTTCCATGTCTATATGTATTTTAAGACTTTAAGCAAGATAACTATGGATGTGCTGATGCAACTTTTTCAGTAACAATACAATAAATATTGCAGATTAGAGCAGCGCTTCTCAAATGGGGGTAACCAGTACCCCTGGTGCTGTATGAAGGCACTTTTGGAAGTACATGAGATGTGAACACTTTCTGCAGGTATCAGCAAATTTAATTTTAAGGCCGCGGGAGGAACAGCTCATTTTTCTTTTCAAGTTAAGAGCAAATTAATTGGAACAGTAAACAATTTCTTACTAAATACTGTAGTATTTTAGTATTAGTTTTATAGTCACTCACTGGAACTGTAAACAATTTGTTACTAAGTAGTGTTATAGTCACTCATTTGCAAAATGTTGAATTTCTTTGTTTTGTAATGTTTTGTACGAATGCCCGTTGCCATTAGTAACACAATTTTCCAACAGATGAGCCAGAAATAAAACTGACGATGTTACACAAGCTACTGTATCTTCTGAGGTTTTGAATAAACAGAGATTCACAACAAACCTTAGAAAGAAGTCTAATAAAGTCATTAAATATTTCAATAAAAGAAGTGAGCAGACTGAACCAACGTCCGAGGTGAGGCTTGTAATGAATTACTCGGTGCATGCTTGTATTAGGAATTCGTTGTGGAAGTTTATTGTATATGCGTGTTATTAACATCATGAAACCCTGACGGTGGATGGTTAGATTAAACACAGACGTCTTGACCATGTGTGCTGTAGAACAATCAATTTCTCTTACCAAATGAAAATGCTGCAATTTTGTGAAAGGTTCTGTAGGCTCACCTTAATACTAACACTTTTTGCATGATGACACATATGCTAAGGTAAATGCTAAGTCCTGATTGCCGGGCTGGCACATCAAGGTGTGTGCAGATAAGGCAGATGAGAGTGGCAACAGATGTTCTAATGTTAAAACGCCTCCTTATCTGTCATCAGCTCAAATTACATTACACACGCACACCCACACGCGGACGCATGCTCACATATACAATATGCTGTGTGTGTGTGTGTGTGTGTGTGTGTGTGTGTGTGTGTGTATATATATATATATATATATATATATATATATATATATATATATATATATATATATATATATATATATATATATATATATATATATATATATATATATATATATATATATATATATATATATATACACACATATCAACTGCAAGCTTTTAACCCAGCTCAGGTGAAAATTAGCATCGCCTGCCACAGGGAGTGGAGTTGAGGGAGGTTAACGTTTGAACCAGATTAATTTAATAGTGAGGTATTAATCAACAGCGGGTGTATATGTGTGTGTGTGCGCGCTTGTTGATTAATTGCCGTCAGCAAAAAGCACCTTCCACTCTGATGATAGCAGCTGCAAAACCAGCTAAGGAAGATAATGGAATCAGTTTGAAGCTGTAGTACAAGTGTCCCTTTTACATTCAGACACACACACACACGCACACACACGCTGGTTTGTGTGTGTGTTTTCACTATCTGCTTGAGGCTCATGTGTGACCATATAAGCATACAGTGTGAGTATTTGTCAATCCTTCCTTGTAATTCCTACTTGGCATATTAAAGCTTGATACATTTATTGTTCTGGAGTCTGAAAATTGATTCCAATTCAAACTTTATTGATCTGAATGTGATTTCAACGGTGACATCTTGGGATGTGTGTGTGTTCAGGCGGTCGGTTACAAGTTGGCTCTCCTGCCTTTGGCCGGCGCACTCCTGGGTGGCGCTATAGCCGGCCCACTGGGCCTGCTGATTGGACTCAAAACCGCGAGTGCCGCCGCCGTGGGGGGCGGAGCCCTGGGCTTCGCGGGAGGCAACTTGGTAAAGAATCATCGTAAAAGCCTGTTGGCGCTGCAGATGAAGCAGCTGACGGCGCCGTCGCGCGACGCCGCGTCAGGCAAGGATGACTGAGCTTCAAGTTTATGGTCAAAGGCAAAACGCCTGATGAGATTGTGAGCTGTTTAAACTACATCTGCAAATCCATTTGTGTTTATGACGTATGTAACGATACTGAGTTGATATATTGATATATTATGTTGATATATATTTTGCTCAGCCTTTTATTAGAGTTGAGTTTCTCTGCTGTATGACCTACTATTTTGTCACAATCTTCTACACAATATAAGATCTGTATAAAAAACCTTTTTTTGAAATTATCCACTCATCAATGTCGATAGAACAGTGAAAAGTTCCAGGATTGGTGTTGCGTTTTAAACCCGAAACCTCAGCACAACGACAACACACCCAAGTGCCAACATGCAGGCGACTTTAGGAAGTGCTCCATGTTTGTTTTGCAGTTCATCAGCCCTGACAAATGTTGCCATGTATATCTTATGTTTTCATATGAATAAAGAACACACAAAAACACAACGTATTGTAAAATGACTTTTAATCATCACCCCTTTCCCAAATTCTTCCCCTCTTGAGACGACTTGTTTGGAGATGGTACTCCCCCCAATTCTTTTGTGAACAATTATGTCCCAATGTCTCGGTTTGGACAGTACAAACTGTGCAACAAGTCCCCTAAATTTTAACAAGTCCACATTTGGATCCATTTAAAGGATCTATAACTTGTACCGAAGACTTATTAAAAACATCTTTCCAGAGGGCTCCTCTTTCTGACATACAACAGCCATGATCATGTGGAAGTCCACATGGACAAAAACAGGGTTGGATTCCTAGGAAACAAAACACAGTGGGCATATCAAGAACATCTTTTCATGATGCAGCACAGTGGAGGTATTTTGCTTCAAGTGGCATAGCACAAAAATTACTTTGTCGTAATTTTAGTCTTTGGCAATCCATTTTTTTTTTTTATCATTGATTCCTTTGAGAATGTATCCAGTAATAATAATTCTTAAAAAACTCACATTTTCATGAGGAGCGTTAGTGGATTTTAGGTTGATTTCTAGAATTGTGGGACTTTTTGGTGCAGGGTGCCCACCCCTCATTAAGAATAAGATTCTGAAGAAAAATCACTTGAGCCACTGAAGAGAAAAAAAAAAAAAAAATCACAGGAGTTGTTTCTCTTAGCACTCATGATTATCTGAATCAGTAGTGGGGAACCTTTTTCCCATTTAGGGGCCATTTCAGTCTTTCCCATGCTTTTTTGTGAGAAATATGATTTGGCAATATAAATTCAATAATGTTTCCAAAGTCATCCCATTATTCATGCAAACAGCAATGAATAATTGATGCTTTTTTTAACTGCCATGAAAAAACTAAGCGGGAATAAGCAGGGGAACAGGTATAAAACAGAAAAAAATATGAACTGGTCCACTGCATATGGTTTTCAAATTAAAACTTTTGGGTGACCCAAAAATGCACTGTGGGCTTTCCGAGTCGATTTCATTTGAACAAAACATTTCAGGGGTACATTTTGGACAGCTTGCTGGTGCTGGTTCCAAATTCCCCCAGGATTTCTACTTTCATACCGGCGCCTGTTGCAACTTGACTTTCGGCTGAGTGGACATCAAGTTTGAAAACGTGCATTGTTATGCATTTGCTGAGTCTTGCGATGTGGAAACTTCAGCGGCGTGATGACTAAGCGGCAATTGCAATCGAAGCAGGAAATGTATTGGTCCATTCATGGAACAAAACACCTGTTGTGAAGAACGGTTCATTCAAAAGTTTCAAGGTCAATTTACGTTCACTAGTAAAGGTTATAGACTCACTGACAAATTTCACCCAGGAATCAAATATTCCGTGTTATTTTGCAACTAGCGTATATTACGACGAGGTTACACATTTTCAGTGTTTTTATTCCAGGGTTTTTTTTTTTTAATTCACTTTCAGGTTCCCCGCCCTGCATGAAACAAGTTGTACCAAGTAGCAAACATATTTCTAATCCTTCAGATTTTGCACGGAGCGAGAAATTTGGCGCTACCTCAAAAATGGCGTTTTGTGCTTTTTAAGAACACGCGGGGAGAATGCCCCGATAAAGTGGAGTGAAGACTGAATAGAATAAACTAAAGAAAAATAAACGGTGCATTTAATTTAGATCAACAAATGCCATGGAACACAATTTATATACAAGCCCCCCACAAAAAAATACAACAAAAAGTAAAAACACATCTGATGCTTCTACTCGTACGCCCACACACTTCTTAAGTCTCCACCCGTCCCCAAAATCCAAAATAAAATGTTACGAGTTAAGAAAATATAGGTTATTCCAACATGGTTGTGTCGTGGGCTTTTCTCTCTTCTCCAGTTCTTCATCTTCTCTTTTTTCCTTAAGTGTTGCTGTTCTGTCCCGCTGGCCTGTGTCTTGACCCGAAGACCCCCCCACCCCCCACCCCGGATGAACCCACCCCCACCCGATCCCCCGAGGCGTGGCACTGAGTCAAAAAAGGGTGACTGAAAGGAAAGGCGGCTCAGGTCACAGCTCGTCGCGGTCCCGTCTGAGGATGGTGTAGCGAGACTCGCTGGGCGCCAGTTTTTGAAAGGAGCTCTGTGGGGGGTTGCTGGCCACGTTGCCCCCGATCTCATCCTGATGACAAACAAAAATGCCAAGTGAGTATTTTCCACATGGCCAAAGAAAATCATTTTTGTGGGGCAGTCTTCATATTTTCTGTCCATAGTGAAATGTCATTTATTATAGTGTTAGTCTATCTGAGTTGCTCCACCGTTTGTGTAAAAATTGCTATTGCTTCACAGAGTAGCATCATTAAGACCCATCTGATAAGTATTTTTTTTTAGGCCAACCAATATAGATTATTTTTTTTAGGCCCAATGCAAACTTTTACAGATGACTGTGTAGTCCACAGGTGTCAAACTCAAGGCCCGGGGGCCAGATCCGGCCTGCCGCATGGCCCGCGAAATGCTGATTCAAATTCAAGTTTCTGGTTAAAATACCAAATTTGTCAGATGACTTCAGCTTTTAAAATTATTACGGAAAAAAAACAAGCATTTTTTGCCCTCTACCTCTCTCTGATTTCCAAACTACTTCGAAATGTGACAAACACACCTAAGATTTATGTTATCAAAGTCATACCGGCCCTCTGACAGAACCTGTAACTGCAATGTGGCCCTCGATGAAAATGAGTTTGACACCCCTGGTGTAGTTAGACGATTCTGAATAAAATTGTTTGGACCCTACTATGCAGAAGTCAGTATGGTTATAATATGGCTTTATGTATAATAAATGATGACACGAGTGTTGCATGGAAACAACTGCTGTAAATGAATTTAGTACATAAAGGTGAAAAGTTAAGAAATTGGTCAAATATCAGCGATTTGGCTCAGTTTTTTTGACCAATGTTTGAATGGCCACTATCTGTTGATGAAATCTGTCAGGCCCAACTATGCAAGTCAGTATAGCATTTTGTATTGTTCATTAGCACTATCTAAAAAGACATTCCTGAGGCCAGACCCGCCTCTCAGGACAAGCCACGCCCACTCACCAAGTTGCAAGTTCTTTTGACATCTTTTTCCATCATTGGTAGTAAATTGGTTAACAATATAATTGTTGCTAAAGACTAAGGTATGGGGGCTGGTCTGCAGCATCTTAAGCTATGTGGTTTTGAATATTGAAATGAGCTCCCTAATAAGACTATGACGAGTTCCTTCCTCAGGAATCATTCTAAGGGCTAATTAAGAGCAATAACAAACAAACACAAAAGACTACTGCGCTTGCAGTGTGAGTAAGGGCCAAAGATGGTTACGCAGCACGGCAGGAAGCACAATAGATCGTACCAACAGCTTTCTTACGCCATTGCTAGCAGTTTCCTGATCTTAGAAGTCATTCTCAGCGCTCATTATAAAATGGAAAAAAAAATGCAATAACTCTTTTGCAAAATGTGACGCAGAGTCAGAAAGACAAAAGATGATTTTCCGTATCGGAAAAGCTCCGTAAATCAAGATTGTTTTCCACGAAAGGTTTGTGTCGAGCCTGAGATTCCGCCGTCGGCTTACGCGCCTGCCAATCACAACCGACCGATCTCGTATTGGATCTCGTTAGCTTGTGTTGGGCGTGTCTGATACCCAGACCTGTCCGGGCGTGCTATCCGTAGGGTCCGGGCCGTGGTGGAACTCTCGGTGCAGTTTTCCGGAGTGGAGGTCCAACACGAACTGTTTCAGCTTGCCAGGAATACTGCAAAGATGGGAGCAGACAGACCCGGTGTTGAACGGGCGGGAAATTCCAACACGCCACATTCCGCCCATCCGGTCCGACTCATTGCAAAGGCTGATAATAAGGGACCTCGGTGACACGGGGCCGCACGAATCCATAAAGCGTCTGATTAATGACAGGTCATGAGCGGCCGTCGCCTTCCACGGGCGGCGCCCGGTGGCCCAGTGGAGCTTGTGTGTGTCTAGCATTAGCGCCTACATACAACATACGCTGCGCTAATGCAATTTCAAGCTGTGTGCCACACGCAGCGCTGATGTGATGCAATTAGGCCAGGCCGGCCCGGTCAGTCCTCGGGGCTTGTGTCTATGCGATCTAGCTCTGATTGGGGAGGGTGGGGGCAGCAGAATAAATAAGAGCACATTTGATTAGAATGGATTAGTTTAGCACTTATTGCCCGCGCCAAATCATGTCACATTAGCGCCGCTGTCCTGGCCCATTCATAAAGGACACGTTTAAGATGGGCCTGACATTTTTTGGCTGGTGCGCAACAGAAGATTACGCTCTGTGTGTTTAATAAAAGCGTCTTTATTTGGGCAGATGAGAACAATGGCGGCCCTTGACATCATTAAGCATTGAGGGGACATTAGTCAAATTTGTGGTCAGCTATCATTAGACTGCTTCACCGGTTTGACATGATGTCATTACTGCAATAGCAAGGGTGCGCATGTTTCGGCGGACGCCAATTAAACAAAATACATTTTAATCATTTTTTTCCCAAGGAGCCATTATAGAGGTCAGTCTTCGATTAAACAAAATAAAAATGTATTACCGCAACATTTTTTTAAAGGCAACATTAGAAACAGGTCAATCTTGAGGACATCTGTACAATACTATGGCTTCAACAGAAGAGTTCAACACTGATTTACAGCAAAGTGGAAGCCACCAAACCAAGGGCGTCGTTTGTTCTGAACGTCAAATGACATTCGGGTTTGTTTGATCATTAATATGAGGGGGAAATAAAGATCATGGTCAGGCAGAATAAAACACAAAAATTGGGTGGCAGATTATCTTCTTTTAAAATGGTAGGTATTAAAGGTTAACTGACCTAAAATTGTCCAAACCTTCAAAATTTCAGCCAGCGGACAGTAAATAATTGATTTAGTCCTCTATGAAAGCACAGTATCATTCTGTTAATGTTACCAACATTAACAAAAAATGTAATATATTTACAAGCGCATTTTTACTTTTTTATCTGACGTTAAAGACCAAACAGTAACCGGATGACTTTAAAAAAACGTTTGTTTTCCTATTCTGTACTGTCAATTTGTTAAATAAAAAAAAAAAAAAACAACAACAAAAAAACTGTTCTTTCCTCTGAATTTTGAGAAAATTAGCTGTTTTTGAATACAGGGAAGAAAATTATGGCTGCCTGCCCAACCCCACCCACCATTCCTTCTATCAATCCACCCTACCCACTTTCCTTTCCTCTCCACTTTTCCAAATTGCTCATCTTTACAGGGTCGCAGCTGTGCTGGTGCCTATCCCAGCTGTCTCCAGGCAGTGTGCGGGGAAAACGCAGGACACAGTAAGAGTAAGCCGTACTGCCCGGAGAGAAGTCCCCGTGGGCATGGGGTGAACATGCAAACTTCGCAGGAGGAAGGTCACACCAGCGACCTCTAATCTGACTCTTCCACTATGCTGCCCTATTTTTTATTTTTTTAATGTGATGAATCAACAAAATATTGGACATTAAAACAATTGCTAGTTGCAACCCTGTTGCCAATCAATATAGGAGAAATAAAAGTATTCAAATGAATAAAATATCAAGAATATTAACACCTAAATCATGCACTTCTGTACCAGTGTAAACTGCAACAACAAGTGAAAACATAATTGGTAAACAAGAACAGTATCCTTGTGTTTATCAAAACTGAAGCATTTTTTCATTTTATTAGATTGTGCAGGGATACCTAATGATGCGACAACAGAAATTGGACAATATTAAACAATTGTAACTCATGCAATACTGCAAAATGATGTGTTTGACGGTTGATCAGCTGTCATTCGGTTGATTCATTGTTGCACCTCCATTTCCCAGATAGGTGGTTTAGTTTAAACGGCAATCCAAATTAAGATTAAGAGGTGGGTACTTACTCGAGGTCTTTATAGTCCGGGAACACATACATGTGCCGGAAGGAGTCAATGGCGATGACAGGACAGTCTGCAGGAGTCTTCTGGATATGTAAGAGAGGATGGCGGAACTTGTCGCAGTCCGCGTGCAGGAAGTTGATGGACCCTGAGCACATTACACAAACGCTATTGGCTGATTTCCACTGGACTCTTTTACCGTTTCAAAATACTGAGTGAAACCAAGAGATATGACACTTCGTGTCTAGTCATTTTGAAGCCTTTATTTTGATTCAACAAAATGAAAATTCATCTACTTTTGTGTATAATAATGCCATTTATGCATCCTTAAAGAGTCCAGCCAATCAATTATAAGTACTAATTCGTTTTTTTTTTTCATAAATTATACTTTAATCATTATGAGCCATTTTGAGAAATGTGAAAATACATTTCAGGGATCGAATGAGTTAATCTATGAAATAAATTGATTAACTCACCTTTCTCACTGATAAGCTGACGAGCTACTTCCTGCTGGAACTTTTCCAAGCTCTCGTTGTCTTCTTTGAGATGGAACAAGATGAGGAAAGGGATGCCCTCTTCGGTGAGCTCCTGCAAAACAGTAACCAAAATGACGCAATCCATCTCGAGACCTTACCAATGACGATGACGATTGAGGGTGGGCAAACCTCTCCGTTTTCAAAAGTGATCTCCCTGACCAGAGGCACACACTTGTCCTGAGCCCAAGCGTAGGTCAGGTCAAAGTTGGTAAGGGAGCCGAGGTAGACCATGTCAGGGACGTTCTCCCCGACTGGCTTGTAGATGACGTTATCCCCGTGGACGCGATTCGGCTCCGACAGAGGCCTGAAAGGAGGTGTACATCAGGATGAGGTTCATGACGCTGTGCGGGCATCACCGGAGCCTCTAAGCCGGAAGAAGGACTCACCCGAAGGAAGCCGTGAAGACACAGTCATCTCGGAGGATGTTGGAGACTTTTTCAAAGGTGCGATAGTTGTCGGAGTCTTTCTTCTCAAAGTAACCAATGATATTCCTTTTGCTCCTCTGTTGGAGCAGAAAAAAAAATTAGGACTGTGCAATAAAAATCCTTTATTTCAAAGGGGAAGTCAATTCAAAAACTGTTCCTACAACAATATTTTTTATGCAGCTCCACTACGCTGAACACAAACTTCTGTTTCATATTGCATTTATAGAAGAATATGAATGCTTTTTCAAAATATACTTGTTTTTATATAACTCATGGAGCAGCCATTTTGCCACTAACTGTCAACTGAAAATGACATCACTTTTTCTCAGGAAACCAATCATGACTCATTTTGAGCCAAGATTGATAAAATGGATCCGTGCGATGGAGGAAAACTGAATCTTGCCACTTAATTCATCAGACACAAATGCAATATTGAGCAGAAGGCTGTGTTAAGACATTTAATCCCAGGTACCTTTTGTAGTTTTTTTTTTTTAACCCCTATCCTACTGAGGGACTTCTGATCTCATCGGACTTCGGCCAAAGTCTCAATTGTTTTAAGATTTTCTTGTTTGTCTTGTTTGTTCTAAAACCAATCTGATACAATCACCATTGTTTTTTGTGTGACAAGACTTTCAGAATGTCAAAAGAACAATTGTAACCTTGAACAAATTGATGTGAATAAATAAACTACATTATAATAAACACTGACCAACTTGCAAGAATTGTTGCTTCTTTCCTGCACGCTGCAGCCTTATTGATTGAAAATAACCCTCTATTACATTGCAGTGATTAAAATTCGATAAAATCCCAAACCCCTACGGCCACTGATAAAAACGTTAAGGAAAACGTTGTGTTGATGCCGCTCACATCTACAGTCGTCAGCTCCTCCAGGGAGTGGACCTCTTTCACAGGGTCAACCTGCTGCTGGCGAATGAAGTCGGCGATGGCCGTCACCGATCTCTGACCCCTGTACTCCCGCTTCATCATCATGCCGTTGCGAAACAGCTTCAGCGTGGGGTACTTGCTGATGCGGTAGCGCTGGGCTATGTCGGCTACAAGGGGGCAGAAGGCGACGTTTAGAGGAAGAAATTGATTGGTGAAGAGGAGTGAGGCACGCGGCGGCGATGGTGGCGGTGAAAAAGCCGAAAACACAACCTTCAGACAGCTCTGAGCTCTGATCTCCCACATGAAAGTTGCCCCCCACCGGGGGTAAATATTCGCTGCGCAGACACTCCCTCCCTGTGTGTATGTGTGCGTGTGCGTGTGTGGCAGGTGTCAATCTCTCCGCGGGGCGTCTCTAAGCCTCCAGGCTTCACAGGAAGAAGCAGTTTTGTCATTAGTCTTCAAACAGTTTGCGGGTCATCAATAATTCTCTTTAATTTGTTTTATCTCAAAAGGCTGCGGCCGGGCGGTTTGTGTCGGCGCCGCGCTTTGGTGTGGCGGCCATCGTTGCGAACCTAGGACCCATCAAATGCGGGGTATGCGGGTGTGAGCCCTTTCGGTTTCTTGCATATAACATGAAAGGTGCTGAACTGCTTAGAGCATTTAATCAACAACTTGCACAGTACTAAAAAGATTGACTTGAAAGGATATTAATATTAGTAATGCAGTCATTTAATTTTGGCCCATTGGTCTATTTAGATGGCAGACGTTAGATAGGTCAATTCCAGCTTTCCAATTAAAGTGAAAAAGTAAAGTAAAATCTGGAGTGACAAGGTGAGGAAAGCCTGCTGAGAGTGCCGCATGTTTATGAAAAACAAGCTATATGCTTGTAGGACAAACCTTCTTGATTGATGTCTCCATCACCATTGTGAACAATCTACCAAACAATTTTTTTTTAGCTGTCCCAAAACCGTCCTCAACTCCATCAAAAACATTGGAACAGTCAAAATGTATATGGGTCATTCCAAAATTGCAGGACATTTTGGTTTCTAAATGCTTGAAACGAAACCTTTCACTTTTTCTGATTTTCTGCTACATTTTTATCAGTACTATAGTATGAAATCAACTAGGCTTTAATAGTACAGCTTACAGATCATTCCAACTTTTTATTACATGATTTTATAAATAAATCATTTTCTCTAATCACAATAACAGGGTTGCAAATCTGCATTATTAGCTTTTTTCTTAGGAGGAGAAACTATCTGTTTAGCTGGCTATTATTACTGCTGACCAAGAGGAGAAACTTACGTAGGTAGAAAAAAAATAAGATTATTGTCTTGTTCTGAGTATATGCATACCAGGATATTCTATAAGAATATGAGAAATAAAATAAAATTAACACTGAGTGTAGAGTTTAATATATTTTTAGTACAGGTGCAACAACTAATCAACAACCAATTGATAATTAGTTTTGACTATCAAACCGCTTTTATTCAAAACTGTCTAAAGCTTGTCCACAGTGAATGTTATCCAATTTCTATAGTCCACCAGGAAAGCTGACCGGTTCCATCAAAATAAAATTGCAAACAATGATCAACATTTTTGCTGATTTTCTGAAATGCTACATACCAAACCAGTAACAATCAGAACAAGTTACAGTAATTAGACAAATGCATGAACATTAAACAATATTTTTATAATGTGATTCATTGATTTAACAATCAAATAAGTAGCCAATTAATCGATTAGAAAAATAATCATTAGTTGCAGCTCTATTATTCAATATTCCAATTACCAACTATTAGACCACACAGATAAGCATTTTATTATTATTTTATATCAACCAAGAAGTGATGGCTCAACTTTAAGGTTTTTCTCAACACTAAAATTTGTGTTTTCTCAAAAAGAATTGGGTAGGAAAATAAAGAGTGGAGCTGTAAACACTCACAATGCTGGTCGCAGTCAACTCGTGCAAACACCACCTGCTTGGTATCAGGGAACTCTTCCCGCATGATGTTAGAGGCCTCCTCAAAGATGGGATGGAGCATCTGACTAAATCTGCACCTGAAGGGACCAGTGAGAAAATGGATTCACACTAACTTAAGAAGGTCTGAAATTCAGAAACTTAAAGTTGTAGTGCTTGATAGCTGACTGAAATCGTCAGATTCATACTAATGTACCAAATTAGCAAAACATTCTGATTGGTTTTAGCAGTGGTTTTCTAAGAATGTTTTCCATCAAAATGAAAATCTTATTTGAATCGAAAATCTAGGCGAATTGTGAGCCAAATCGATTTTGAATTGTTCAATCAACAGCCATCCCTAATTGATATTATTGCAGAATTATAGCGAGCGGACAAACAAGTCTCTTACCAGTCAGCATAGAAATTTACTAAGGAAACACCGGCATTATCTGTAAACACACACACACCCATCAATGAACACACAATAACGGAAATGTAAATTCAGTATTAGTTCAGCATTTAAGTCATGTCTTACTTAAGACGTCATCAATGTTGCCTGAGTTCAGGCTGGTGATTTCTGCATGTCCAGGTGTAGTGAGGCCCATCACCTATGAAATATTATCAGCTATTAAAACCAGAGCACAACAATGAGAACCAATTTAGCAAGAAAACTGGAGGTCTAATGTGAAGGGCAATAGCAAAGTATTTAACAACACACATTTAGTCTGCATTTGTAATCACATTAGCATCTTTTGATTATATATTATGAGATTACTTATAATATTGGACTATGAATAATGCTTTTGGTAAATATGGTCACAAATTTTACAAAGTTTACTAAGGTTGAAACCTAAACCACACTAACAGGGAAATTGCTAAAGTTCATAGGGGAACCAAACTTGTCAAGTGTGAACACACCCAAAAACAAATAATTGTTAACCAACAATCCTTAATCTACAAGTATCTGTGTCATCATTATCTTGCACATAGCAAACATTTACATGCTTGTTTGTGTACTCATGACTCAAGAAGGATAGATTATTGCTGATCCCGGATGTTTCAAACAAATACCACAGTTGAGAGCAGACTCAAACGATTGTGTTAGACACACACAAAAAACACAAGAATCATTCTCTGAGTTTTTCCCATTGTCAGGCCTGTCGTGACGAGGAAGAGCAGATTGGTTTCTACTCTTAATTAGACCTCAGTATGGCATTTAAAAATAACATGATCAAAGTAAAAATCCAGGTGAGCTATGACAATTGCTACCCGAGGCTCCTGCTATGTAATTTTCAGTCAACAAGTGTCAAAAAGGTTACCCCGCGCATATTACTGCTTCCCTTTTAAGATCATCAAACATATGTGATGAAGACTCAACAACAGTAATTGGAAAAACAAGAATGCCCTTGTTGCTGCTTAGAGTGGCCCGACTACTATTTTGAATTTGGAAGAAAAAAAAACTAAGTGGCTCTAAGTTATTTAAACAGGGCCAGACATTTTAAAATGGAAAAAAAACTCCATAACAAATAAAATACACATTGAAGTTTATGTTTACTTGCTTTATCTTTATCTGATATTTACATTTGACTCACATTATCTTAAACACTGGGGTGGAGAAACTATACCAAAAAAAAAAATTGATCAGAAGAGGACAAAAACTCTTTTGAAACTGAAACTATATTTCAGTCAACAAAACTGGTTATAAGGGCATCCACCCCAATCAGTTTAAGAATGAAAACCGGCAATTCATAAAAGTAATCATAGATTTTGTCTTGTATTACGTTGTACAGTATACCTTTGTATAATGAGAAATAAGGCATCTTTAGTAGACTGACAAAAGTACAGTATTCTATTTAACATTGTCAATTGGTTTTCTTGTGTATTTTTAGTGCTGCGTGCACACAATGCAAAAAATATATATATAATACTTGTCTTCTAACCATTTATTAACATTCACTGCAGCCATTATTCCTTCGAAAAGGAATATTTGTTTACTAAATACATTTTGTATTTTTTATCCATCATTGTGCCAGGTAAAAGAACGTTTTTTTAAACTGTGCAAACCTAGCCGTTCTCGGGTCAGGCCCAAAGTAACACAACATTAGCTGATTTCCGGGTTGTTAGCCAATGAGATTCAGCCACAACAGAGGAACTCACCAAACCGGCGAGCATCACCCACAGACGAAGGAATCCGTATTTAACAACAAACGTTAAAAATATCCTCATTGTGACAACACATCCACGTACACACTTACGTGTTAAACATACCATTCAGACAAAACGACTTAAGTTTTTAAGTATTGCAATTTTAATCACCAAAATTGTGTGACACTTGGATAGTCACCCCCTACGGCAACAAAACTTTCCGGGCATGGTTTTGCCCAAAGTTTGTACATATTTCATGCTAAACAAACAGCATGAGACCTCAATGCATCAAATCAAATTCAATTATAAGACCTTAGGCAATGTCACACATGATAACCGGCTTGTTTACGCAAACGGTTAGTGTTAAACTGTGAGCGAAACTCGAAAGCGTGCATAAAGCCTCATCGGTAGATGATGGGTTTAACATATTGGTCAGCGCAACTACAACATAAAAAGCCACGTCTAATGACAGAAGATGCTGATCGGTTGGCTAGCAGCTAGGTTGACTGGCTAGGAGCCACCAGCTAACGTTAGCTTGCGCGTTAGCTCTAATCAACCGAGTGTCATTTTTAGGGCTGAGAGAAAGGCGCTTACCAGTAATATGACGCAAATAATGCGATCACAGAGAAAGGGTAATATTGCTGATAGTTTCATTGTATTGAAGAATGTGTGAAGGTGGAGGTGATGATCGTCCCGGTGTGCCTCGACGCCGCTCGACTTGCTGCAGCAGGAACAGCGGCGAACCGATCTCGTGGTGACCACGGAAACGACGGCAAACTTCCGGTAAGATGTGTGGCGTTTTGTGGGAAATGTAGTCTCATTATAGACTCCAAAAAGTATGCTAGTGAGTTAAAAAACTACAAACATGGCATCGTTTGAAACTTAATGGGAATTGTAGTGTTCTGTAATCATTACAGACAACGGGACGCCCTGGAAGAAAACTTTATAGAGTTGAGCATCCAAAGGTAAACAATTATTACATTAGCAGACCTAAGATTAGTATTTCACGAAATGTTAGTAGGTTATCACGACGGGTGTGAATTTGTGCCACTTATTTGTTTTATCTTCATACACGTTTATGACAACTTTCATTGGACGGGTTGCATCATTTTTAAGTCGCTTTTCTTGTAACCTTAATTTTGTGCCATTTTCCCTGAGACACTCGAAATCGTTTTGTGATGCTGAGCGTGAACATTTTGACAACTTAAGGCTTTTTTTTTTACCCTGATGCGTTTCAAAGTTAGCACATGTGCACTATGTGTTGTGAAGTAGACTTAAAGATAAATTCAGAGGAAGTCAGTCAACTTTCAAAAAGTGCACTTACAGACAACATTTTAAAACATTTTTAGTGTCATTAAGTGGTAAGTAAGCCCTCTTTACTCTCATCCTTTTTAGTGACATACCACCCCCCCTCCCCTCGTATTTTTTTCTGCCAGGTACCCCCTAACTATGCAAAACATAAATAGACTTAAAACAGAGTGCTGTCATCCGTGTCTGATTTATTAAACTTTGTAACTACATAATGAGCATTAGCTCTAAGGCCGATTTTATTAAACAACTACAAAAGAAAGATTGTGTAACATATCGTCTTTTACTTTTGACTAATTTCCTCCAAAATGCAATCACCAATGAAATTATGTTATTTGTATGAAACCTAACAAAATAAAGGCATGCGTTTTGCAAAGGTGTCATGTTCAAACATCATTTACCAAAAAGTTATTTCATATTTCAATTCATTTGCTCTTAACGCGATAAGAAACCTGTAACTGTCACAGCATTAAAAACAGTGTTAAATAAGATTCGATGATACCTGCAGAAACCCCGTTAAAATCTCACATTTTGGCCACTGTTCTTCAGCATCGATGACCTGGGAAATTTGAATTTGTTGAAGTAGTGGTTCCCTAAACTTCCAAACATTGGGTTTTGCAGTAACACTGTAATTCTGGCAGGTCATTTTGTGAGCAGGTGGACTTGTCTCAGTATGTGATTGATCCTCTTTCACATTCCCCTACAGGATGAAAGATCAGAGCAGGTAGGGGACATGGACTTGCACCCAACAATGTTACATTGAACAGGGAAACATCGCTTGAAGCACCTCTTTCAATGCAACTATGGTAAGAATCTGACATAATAAGCAGCACTTTATCTTAGGGGTTAACACCCAGAAAAATCCGTGGTTAGCTATGGGACTGCCCCTTCTTGCTGCCAGATTGGGTTTCTCTCCCAAGAGACTGGGTCAATTGAGACTATAACAAACCCTAATTATGTGACCCGTTACAGCCTAATTGTTACGGAGATTAACCAGAATGTTGAATTGGATCCCTTGCATTAATATTTGATGGGCTCAAGCTGTCTGTAGGGGGTTCACAGTGTGTGTAAATCACAGATGGAGAAATTGAAAGATTTATCTCAATCTCACTATCAGTGGTAAAAAGACCAAAGATAGACATTGCAATTTCCCTCTTTGAGTTTCTTGCGTTTCATTTGATGCAGTTACCATTTATTTTTATAGTGTGTAAAAAAAAAAAAATAATAATAATAAAAAGTAAAACTTGAATACAGAATTTTAAAGTACGGTAGATTCTTGACAATTAAGAATGGCAAACTGAACATTTCCCATTTTAATATTTCAGTAGAACAAGCGTTTCAAATATCTATCTGAATCTGGCATGATTGAAATAACGACTGTTACTTTCATTCAGTGCAGATCTTCCTTTTGTAGTATCATAATCTGTGTGCCTCATTTAAAAATGTCACTTGGTCAGTCTTAAAGATATTACTAAGTTAGCAGTTTTACACAGTAAAAATGTAATATTTAATTTGTAATTTATTTGATACCTAAAATCGTTTTCATGTACAACACAATTAATACCTGTAAAAACACATTTTGCCACTTTCTTTTGCCTGAAAATAACATCATAGTTGCTCTGGGTTCAGGTAACAGCCCTCATCACCATTAATTTTGTACTCAATTTAGTCTTGGTCAGCCATATTGCTTCTCAACCATAAGCTAACCTCGCCAATTTGCACTGACGAGGAAAAAAAGACGACGAAAACCAACAAGAAATGGATAATTATAATTTATTTATTGAATGCTTTGTTATCGTAAAATATTACGAAAATAGGGCTCTCAAAATTGATAGGCAATAAATTGGAAACTGAGTGTCATATTGAGATACACATATTGTGTCAGTTTATATTGCAATACACGGATATTTTGATATGATCTCACAGCCCTATTGGTTATTACTTGAGCCTGAGTACATGTGATTTACATGTGAATTTACTGTCAAAAATAAATGGCAAAAAATGTGTTGAAAGGTGTCAATTGTAAAAGCAAAATAATGTATTAACAACAAAATACAAATACAAAAATACAAAATATGAACTTTTTATAACTTAATTAGGGTAGGCTATATTTCTAGTAATTGTATACTATTCTTCTGTCTTTTCTCAGAATATTCAAGATACTTGTTTTGAAGCACCCCCACAATTCTTTTCTGCCGCTTTCTCTGACTTTAACATGTTTTCCCATTTTGCATTGATTTTTTTTCAGTTTGTTTTTCCAGCTGATCATGTCCGTCTACTGTGATTCGCCGGTGGGCACGTTGCTCTCTGCACTTTAATTGGACATTTAATTAGATCACAGTTTTAGTCCAATTAGACTCCGAGGTGTGGGGGAGAGGGAATGGAAGGGCGAATAGGAAAAAGTCCCCAAGCTGATCTCGGTCTCCCTTCCTCTTTCTCTTTCTTCATCTGTCTTTTTCTGTCTGCCACGCCGTCCCTCTCCCGTCCCTCCCGAGGGCTGCTCATTAGTGATATAATGGGAGGACACAAAACACACAGCTCCCCCTACCCTCCGAGTGACTCAAACAGCATCTAAGACGCACAGACGAGGCTACGGGGACCTTTGCAGCTCACTTTGGTAGACATCATGTGCTTTTGTTTTGTTTAATAATCTTTGTTAGGAAGATAAAGCCACGATGTTACTGGCAAACTAGTTTATGGACCGAGGCTTTGATTAACGCTGCTTGACAGCCTGCCAGTCACAGCAGTATTGACCTGCAAACGTAACACAAACATCAACAACATGCCGGGCGGAACTCTTATCGACTCAGTGGAAAGCTTCGGTATGATATCACAGCACCTCATGAGACCCGAGATCAACTTGATTACCTATAACACTAATGCGCGTGTCACTCAAATGCAAGGCTAGTTTAGATTAGTTTAAGCTTCTTTATAGTTTTGCCTTATTCAAAAGCACGAAAGAGAATTCATGTTTGCACAGTTTGTTTGTGAATTAATTACCAGGTTTATGCAAATACTACTCAGATATTTTCAGTTTAATACAGTCAAATCCTGAAGATTGGTGATTCAAAAATTAAATCATACATAAGGCCTTTACTTGTACTAGTAATGTCGATTGGTTTGAGATTATATTTAACCGTTTCATAGTTTAAAGCACTAAAATAGGAAATGATTTAAAAGGAATGAGTGGGTGTCAGTTATTCATTCTTATATAAAGAGTGGTTTACCCAAGTGCCGCTTCGAAAAATACTTAGCCCTCCAAGGACCATCATAACCATCTAAATTACAGTCCAATACTATAGTGTAGGAAGCCTGCGTGGTCATCACAAAAAGAAAGTGACTTTATTCATAAAAGGTATATTTCATAATATTATAAACCACTTATATTATATATAAGTGATATTATTATATTATTATTATTTTTATTATTATTATTATTATTATTATTATTATTATTATTATTATTATATATAAGTAATATTATAAACCACATATAATGCACAGCATAAATATGTGAAAAAAGTATACTAAATATATTTCGCCATTTTCAGACATAAAAAGTTAATAATCTGTATATACTTAATCTGATAGCTAAATTATTATTCATGTATAATATACCCATTCACTGCCATTGACAGCGTTAGATGTCATATCCATTTTTCCTGGTCTGGCCCTGAAAGAGTTAATTATTCTACTTAACTATGTGTATGTTGCTAGCATATATCGAAGAATAAAAATGCATTATTTACAGTAAGTAAATGACTTAACTGCCATTTCCTGGAAGAACATTCAACTCATCCACTGCCATTCATGACAATAGATGTCAAAGATGCATTTTTACTGGGCTGGCAGCCAATGAGATTGACTGCGTTAATCACTTTAAAAACACATTCTGCTAATGGCTGTCAACTGAAAATTTCATCACTTGTGCTTGAGGCTCCTGTAACAACCAATCATGGCTCGGCTTGTGAAGGTCACATGTTGAAACCCAGAAAACATGTTACCCGCGATTGGTTGTTACCTGAGCAAATGTGATGTTATTTTCAGTCAAGAAAAAGTGATAAAATGTGTTTTAATGGTATAGAAAAATGATTTAATTATACTTTTTTACTGCTTAAAATGACTAAATTAGTTAAATAAATTGTTGTTAAATAAATGTTGAAACTGTTCAAAATGTCAAATGCAAATGTATTGCCCGTAAAAGTTCAATACATCCAAACTAAAAAAAAAAAAAAAAAAAAAAATCACAGAACTGTACTGGAATTAAAAATATATCAATAAAAATAAACCATTATAACATTATATGCAGTTTGAAATTTAAAGGAGAACTCAGGTTACAAATTTTGACTGTTGCTCAAGATTCAGACAACTAACCTTGAGCAATTGGCTCTGCCTGAGAACGTCACATGACCTAACTCAGGAAACAGGTGAACTGTGTGGTTGGTCATTATCCGGACCCTCATCAACTGTGATGTCATTTGGTAAAATGACCACAACCTGAGATGAATACATCTGGGTTAGTTTTACTACATAATTTATATTCCGCCAAAAAATACTAATCAGAAGGCTGTGTTTAGACTAGTGGGGGTGCACAGCACATACTTTTTTTATGTTTGTAACATCTTGCATCATCCTGACACAGGAAGTAACCTACAAATTAACAAAAAGATGGACAATGCAGATACTGTACAAGTGTTCCCCTTTTATTAACAGTTCTGCCTTGGTGGAGGTCCGTGCTCTACTTAGTTCCAGTCTTTTAAGTGTTGTTCATCGTGTGCACTCTAAGCAAAAACAGCAGGCGAAAACATGTAAACACACACACACACACACACACACACACACACACAGATTTCTGTGGATATGCACACACAATGTGTCTCAGAAGACACAAGTCAATCTGTGTGTACCTTGAGGAGTCTCCTGAGGTCTTCCGCCTCTACTGTGTCCCTTCACACACGCACACACACGCACGCACACGCACACCCCTCAGTCCTGCTCCTCATATCTGCACCACTGCTTTGAGAATTCCCGCTCTCCATCTGCATTTGAACGACAATGCATTAGGCAAGCGTGTTATGGCCACAGGCATCACTACCTGACCCCCTGCCCGTGGCTGTTTGACTGACAGCCGTGGTCCCGCCTAATTGCATTACCCTCCCAGGTGATTGGCTCACACCCGGGGGGCTCATTTGTCAGGATGCATCGTGGTAATGATGTAAATTAGCAGACATATATGTCACTCAGCCTTCTAGCGCCCCGCTGATTGGCCCCGCTGTGCTAGTGGGCCCGGCCCCCAGCCGAGGGAGTCGGCTCATTGGTCTTTGGGGATTGAGGATGTCCCCCAGAAATAGGGCTTTGCTGATCGGGCATCCCTGTGGGCGAATATTATCCATCCTCCCACCTCTTTACCTGTCAGTCAAAACGCTGGGACGGAACCCTGCAGCTTCTATCTGCTATCAGAGATACACGCACACACATTCACACACCTACCCCTGGAGAGCTGCGTAGGTGGTATAGGCACCTTTAAGAGCCTCGAGTTGGCTCAGGCCCTAAACTGTCAGAAAATAGGCTTATATAAAAGTGACTGTGCGTGCGTTACCTATAATAGAGCGAAAGGCCACAGGCTCCTGTGCCGTTTTCCCACTGCTTACACAGCGTGCCTTAGTTTTGTCCTCTGTCAACGCCAGACTCCTTCACAAAGCGCAAACAACAGTGAGACAAACATATAGACGAAAATGAACACACACACACAAACACACTTTGGGTCAACTTTTTTGCGCGTGTGTCTAGCACTCCTGTCGAGTGTTTGAAAGGCTTGAACAAAGTGTAGATTCTTTGTTAAACTTGTTGCATTTATACAAGGGGAACGATAAATAAAGAATAAATAATGTCAGCATCAGCATGAATCGATACCCTTACAGATAAACAATCACTCGACCGGGCCCTCGGCCCGTGATCAATGCTTTACTCTGAGTTATTGTCTTCATATTAACAAGTGAAGTGCTCCCTGAGGAACACGTGTGAATGGGAAAATGAGGCCGCCGCAAAGCTCTCAACAGGACCCGGCCGTTGTTTTTACAAGCTTCTTTGTTTGATTCCAGACGCGCCAGCTCAAAAGCCTTTTTAGACGAATTTGGAGTCACTGTAGGTGTTTCCAAAACACTCGGGTCCTCATGAAACTCTAATTGCCTCCTCTCACTGACCTGAATGTCCCTCACATCAATTTATTTTATCGATGCATTTGTTCCCCCATGTCCGTGGCAACTGAAATTCAGATTTTTTTTTTGTATTCCCTTTTGCATTTAAGATTATTCCTAAATCAATTTGTGTGTTTATAGTTGCAGCCAGGGAAGGTAATATTGACTTAGAGTAGAGGAAAGGATCAAAATAAATCAAGAAACGTCAAAAGTAAGTTTTAATGAGCTCTTGTCATTATGAAAAAAAATCTCCATGGTTGATATCAGAACTATATGAGTGGACATATCAAGAAAAGTGCAGAGATGCTTAGAAAAAAAATTCTAGTCCATGCAAATATTTTGCATTTTGCTTAAAGTCACCTAATGTGTACTAGTGTACTAATCCATTAATGATGTCATAAACCGTATCTGTAAAATAAGACAGCAAAATGCAATCGTGCTCACTCCAGGGACGTTCTTTCTTGCTTTCTTTAATAATCTAACGTTTCTCAGGATGGGTGGGTCACAATCAGCGTACTGTACATACAATATCTTATTTTTAAAATATTGTCAGGTTTTTCTCCCCAATTTTTTCTCATTTTTCATCTTTGAAAAATGATTGAAGTGTCATTTACCCCCCCCCCTTTCCATTTTCCATTTTTTCCGTTTTTTGAAAGAAATTTCAGATTTTAATTGTTAGAATTTTCTTCAATGATACACACATTTCCCAATGTGTGTCCAGTAAAACAGTAAAACAAGATGTGGTTTAAAGATATTAACTAGATTGCATATCGTTACATTCATTAGACCTGTTTTTCCCTACTTGTCTCTGTAAAAAAAAAAACATAATATAACTATTGTCCAATTAAGGTACAAAAGTGTCGTCTACCATCATTTCACCACTATTTCTGGTTAGATAAATGGACGTTGTAATTGATGCTGCATTGAATACAAAACTCTATCTGAATGTTTTATTTGTTACGAATGCAAAGTTGCTCTTGTATTTTTGGAAAATTCTTCATGTGTTAGACATTAAAGTGTGCATTGCTGACTAATTCCTGTCAATTAGTGATGGGTTTAGATGTTTGTGGTAGATTTGAGTTAAGTCCCAGTAAACAAAAGCAATTCTCAGGGCGAACAACTCCCCGTGATGTGGCACATGTGCCTAACACACAAAATGATTTACCTTTCATTCGAGGTAATAAGTCTCCTAATGCGCTGCTCGGGTTGAGCATGAGAAAGCAGAAGGAATGATGGGTAATTGTCATACCGCACGCACCGTCTGCAGGAGCTCTGTTTACGAGGTGGCAGCAGAGATCGAGGGTGAGATGAGAAGCTTGCAGGACATTAGATTCTTCTTTTTCGGTTGTTGTATTTTTCAAAATGCATGTGTTTTCCTTCTTATAATTTGAAGGACAAAAAGTTATAGAAGTATTTGGATGGTGAACACTTTTTGGATAAAACATTGTAGCACGGGATTGGACTGGTTTGTGCCGCTGGCTTCTATGTGTTTAGGGGCAATAATTGATTTTTCTGTTGTACCCCGCAGGCTTTGTCCCACATCTCTCGACAAAGACACACACACATACACACACACACACATACACACACACACACACAGAGCCAAGCATGTTGCAGTATTAATGAGACATTAATAAGACATGAGGAGAGACCCCCCTCTTACACGCTCACACAGGGATCATGCCTCCATCTACCCACCCCTTACTCCCCAGCTGCTTCCTGTCTACAGATTACCCAGATTTTCACTGGGATCTTGTTAAGTGGGGCCAGGAAGAGATTTACCCCCTCAGCGGGAGCACACGCTCACATGTCCCTTCATTCTGTCAGAACACATCAGCTTGCCAATACATTATCAAAATGTCTTCATTTTGGGCTTGACAGCCAATGGAACATCAGGTGTTCATCTAGGTTAAATGGATCTTTTTTTAACGGAAGGAGAAAGCCCTTTACTTGTTATAATTAATTTCAAACAGGGGTGTGAAGCTAGTGGAGGCAGGTGAAGAATACAAACTAAAGAAATAACACTATAATAATGCATTTTTTTCTCCAAAATCAGTAAATCTGTCATGCATCACCAGCCATGAAATTTAATTTAATCATATACATTTTATTTCATGTGAATACTAAGAATACTGTGCCTCCAAAGTAAAACCATCATATATGGCTTGAAGCAATTTTTCAGTAATTCTTGGAAGAATTCAGTTGAATAAGCTGCAAAGTTGTGTTTTGTTTTTCGAAACATTTCTTCCAAAAAGAGGCCAGCCCTAACAAAGGGTTTAACTAAAAATAATAGGAAAAAAAAGGAATGTTCCTGCTCAGTCCAAACACTTAATTCCTTAGACTTTCACACACAAACACACTAACACACACACACACGCGCACAAACACATAAAAAAGAAGGAAAAAGTAATGAGGAATATATTACTTAATTTCAACAAAATAATCTGCCAGTAGAACAAGAAAAATGACTTAGCATGATTTCTTGGGAATATGTCTTAATTTAAGTAAAACACATCAGTAACTTTCCTTGAAAACACCCACCGTGCTCTTAACCCTTTACTGGGCACAGCAGCCGCTAAATTTTTCCAAAATCCTGAAAATTCTTGCCTGTTTAGGACACAAAAATAGAAAAATGTGGGCCTAATAAAGGCCATTTTTGCCTGTTATGACTATCGGTCGAAAGCGGCCGTTGTGCCCAGTTAAGGGTTAAAACTAGGTTTTTATCCAAAACTTAATGCCACATTTTGGTAAACCTTGGTCACAGATCTATATTATTAGTCATGCACATGTGGGTGCTATTTATACAAATATTGACCAATCAAAAGTATTCAAAATGGTTTGCTTTCATTCACAATGCAGTGAAAATGGTGAAAGAAACTTACCATTTTTCTTCTCCTGAAAGTGAGTTGTCGATATGAGAACTCCGCCCGACAGCAGTAATTATACACAGCAGAATCACTGTAGTTCTTCTTTTAACACTTATTCAGTTAAAACGTAATTTTTCGAAATCACATGAATCTGATTTTTAATCTATACATTTCTGCTTTGTTTATGCTTATTGGATCCGTTTTTGAGTATCAGGCTTTTTGTGCTTGAATTGTTGGGATTTGGAAAACAAAGTTCAATCACACCTTGATGTGGACACAGATTGGCTGCCATTGTGTTTGCCATCACCTAAGAGTCGCATTTTGGGTGGGACGGCAAGTCCAGGGGCAGAAGGAAGGCATGAAAATGGACGAGCATGTGAGAGTTGTTGGTCCTATGAATGGTAAATTTAACTTTAAAAAAATGCTTTGACAGCTACTTAGATGTAGGTAGAATGATATGCAATTTTTGTAAAGAGTTTGCTTACCGCAAAAGTTTAGCCTTCCACATAAATACAAAGCACTCAGTTGTGACTGCAGCCACAGCTTACGGTAACAACAAAGATGTGAATATACAGTAGCGAGACATTGCAAAGCTTTTTGCCAAACTAAACTCAAGCACACACCGCATTTGAGGAAGTCTGCAACGTTCAGGATTGATGAAGTTTTTTTCATGTTTTATCTAATTATTTGACAATTGACAAAAGAAAACAGCCATCTCTCTTTATGTTCATATCTAAAGTTTGCAGAAAACATTTGGGACAAGTCTGAATGCAGCGTATAATAAAATGCTACAATTACATCCGTTTCAACATGTTAAAGAAAATAAATGACGAAAGCCACATTTTTGTTGTTGATCAAGCTTTTCATCTGCCACAATAATACAATTTATCGAAATAAAAATAACCCCTCTTTTTTATCTCTTGACAGCACTATTTTACAATACTGAAGACACACAGAAAATTCTAAAGCAACAAAAATATATGTTTTAGGACTGATTATGCTTCATGCTTTGAGCTAAATAATGCCTGAGATAATTTCCTACACAGTGGTTAACATTTGATAAGCCATCTATTGTATATGTACAGGAAATGGCTACGGGTTGAGTATATGACCTTGTATGTGTTTTTGTTACAGGCCTCAGCGCCGTCTGGCCCGGGCGCCGCCCCTCTGGGCTCGCAGGTTCACGCTGCCGCTGTCAATGGCGACAGGAACGCACTGCTCAAACTCATCACAGGTAAAAAAAACATACAACTAGCTTGAGGTGCATAACTGCGAGTCGGCCAAAAAGTCCAACTCGTGAAAAATTTTCAACGTGATCGGACAAAAACTTACTCAGAAAAGAGTTGCTGCTACCTACACAAACAAGAGTGCTTTCACATTAGTATGTAATACCCAAGTGCTGTATTGATTTGTGCAAGGAAATTTTGTGCAGAAAGGTCGGAGGGCAAGGTAAGCCCCAGCAGAAAACCCATGTGGCCAGTTCCGAATATGGCTTTTTACACAAAACAAAACAGTATGCTCACATTCATCAAGTGGTCAATGATACCTTATGTTCAAATATTAACATAATTATGCTCTGAAGTGAATGGCATTGCATTCGTATATTTTAGCTATTAAGTGCATTGAAGGCCCTCATTCATTTGTGCATCTTTGTATTTGTGGGTATAGCAGAACCAGTCCTACGGGACCTTGAGGATCAGTTTGGCCGCACTCCTCTAATGTACTGCGTGCTGGCTGATCGCCTAGACTGCGCCGAGATTCTGCTGAAGGCCGGAGCCTCAGTCAACAAGACCGACCACAGCCAGCGCACGGCTCTGCACCTCGCTGCACAGAAGGCGCGACCTCTACTGACCCCCACAAACACACTCTTATGCACAAGCACACTCTTACACGCACACACGTGCGCACACATTTTGGTGTGGCAGTCAACAGGTTAAGGATGTTTCACCTCCTTGCCAAAGGAGGCAACTCAGTCAAATGCTCGTTGTTTGCACATATGGAAAATTGACATGTTTTGAGCTTGTTTAGGCTGCAGCTGACAAAGTATATCTAGTATTCATTTAAAAAAAAAAAAAACAATAGTAGCTTTGCAAGGGAGCATCTAAATCGGCCAGGCTGGGTTACGGTGGAAAGAGGCAGGCCACTGCCCCCTAGTGACTGTTCGTATCGCCTCAGGGGTACTGACATACAAATTAAACGAGAATGGGAATAATCCCCGAAAGCATCTCATACGTACATAATAATTTTTATAAGGCAATAATTAAGTCCAAATGAATGCCACAGGCCTCAGTATAAGGCAGAAGAATGCAATCAGTGAATGAACTGCAATGATAATTCACTGAAAAGGTTCTAATTGAATAAAGTAAAAGAAAAATCAGTAATAATTGGCAATATTATTCATAGAATTTACGATCTTGATTGGCTGTAGTTTCATTTTGAGCAATTAATGATGTCTGAACCATTTCGCAAATTATATACTGTATGAAACTTTCTCGGGGCAATATTGCGCCTTGTGCTTGCGGTCCTTTGACTGTTCATTGTATATATTTAACGAAATTTTACTGTAGCGGTAGTTATTATTTACTTAAAGTAACTTAATTACTATACAGAAATTTAATTGCCGGTACATTAAGTTATTGCTGCCATTACTTTTGTCTCAAGTTGTTTTTAGTTCAGCCGATGGGGCTTTTAGTTCATGTCTGGGCTGTTCTTGAATGACTTCTAGGGGTCATTGATGTTTTTACCAATGCATTATACATATTATATGCATCTTTTATTGATACTTTATCAACAATACACAAGTATATGCAGTAATGAAAGTAAAGTCATTTAAATCAACATATTGCCCCATTTTGTGATTGGGATCAATTAAAAGTTTTTTTTTTTTTTTAACTCGGCCCCAAAAATTCAGATGGTTTAAAGTCTAACAATTGTTTTTTTTCTAAATTATTCAATAATTGTGTCATACCTTTGGTCTGAGTATTTTTCTGATGTTGGAAACAAAAGCCATGAAGGCACTTTTAATGTAAAAACAATTTGGAAGAATAAAAAAACACACACACTAACTGTGGTGTGTCCGTCAGAATGTTAGGAATTGACTGGCAGTTTCTATTTTTAAAAATGGTTTCCATTAAAAGAGTTAATTAACAAAAAGTATTTCTTATAAAAAAGTAAAAGAAAGTATATTTAACTCAAACTTATGAGTCAAAATCAACCCATTTGTCTATTTAGAAATAGGACCATGTAATTTCCTCTGTCCCGTCAATAAAGTAATAAAAAATTATGTTTCAGCTATCATATTTAATAAGTAAGAATGATTGATAATAATATATTAAAAATATTTATAAACTGAAGTTTAGATGTTTACCTCTTCCCAAAAGTGAAAACTAGTTGTAGTCTTATTGTTTGGGTTTGTTATGTGATCTGTGACGCCAGTCCTGGAACTGGTCTGACGGACGTCAGATTTGAAAACATTGCCTGTGGTTTAAGGTTAAGAGAAATCTAGTTCTCAGATATTTCATTAAATTCTTCAAATAACAAAAGAAAAACTCTTTGGCACCATGAGATGGCATGTGATGGTGTATTTGCGCTTAGTAATGTATCTTTATTTGGTAACATTTTCAATGATTTGTCATCATGATTTTGTTAAAGAAAGGCATAGTTGTAGCGGCAGTGGACTATTGGCATGTACGTGTGCATGTGGGGAAGATAGTGACGGGGAGCCCTGTCTCTTTGACACGGGATCAATAATTGGCCGAGACAGGCAGAGAGGCCAGGGATTACGGATCTAATTGGACTGAGAATAGGGAGGACAGGAGCGCATACACACACTCGCTCGGTGGAGATGCATGCTCACACACAAGATAGATCCGTCAGGCTGTGGCTTTGAGGCGGCACCATGGTAAATATACAAAACGCACTCACACGCCAAGGGCCATGCAGACACACAACCCGGGGTCCCGTGAGAGCTGTTAGCCAGTACATCACTCAGGAGGTTCTGCCTGCATACCACTCAAACAGAGGATGATGATGATGGTAATAATGACAACGGGGGCAGATCTGCTGTTAACTGTCTAGCAGCTCATCACACACACCAAAATGAGAGCCAACCAAGATGGATGACCCCTGAATTGAACGAGACACCAGTAAAAGACCCCACCCTTATGTATGGGCCTGTGTGTGTGTGTGTGTGTGCGTTCGTGTGTGTGTGTCTGTCTGTGTCATCAATTTTGGCACAATACAATTATTTTTATTTTTTTTAAGCATCACTTAAATCACAGTTGTGTTTTTGCATTGCAGGGAAATGTCCGTTTCCTCAAGCTGCTGCTGTCTCGACATGCCAACTGGCTGCAGAAAGATTTGGAAGAGATGACTCCGCTTCACCTCGCCACACGACATCCTTCTCCCAAAGCCCTTGCGTTGCTGCTCAAACATATTGGGCCCGGAGAGGTTGACACACAGGACAAGAACAAGGTACTGTTGAAACCCTCGGGTCAAATGGAGTCCATTCCAAGACACAAGTCAGCCTCTATTTTATCAAGTCAAGTTGTTTATTTAGAGTACAAGTCAAAAAATTGAAAACACTCTCTCAATTGTTTTTGTTTTGTTTTTTTTTGTTTGTTTTTTTTTAACCCCAGAGACTCCATTACTTGTAGGACTACCAGCACACTACTGTTTAAAATTTTCCCGAACTGAAGTGAAAAAATACTTAGGTCATTGGCATTGAATTATTTGGTAAACAAAAAAGGACAAACAGAAAATGTTGTATTATCCTGGCTCTTCAAGCCTTCTCAAATGGAGAGATCCCTTTCATAGGATGCCCAAGCTTCAATGAATGCCCTGTGGGCAATGTTTATTAGTATGAACAGCGAGGCAGTCAAAATCAGTTGTGTACTTAACATGAGCGCTGATAATGGTAAATAATTTGCAGGATGTAAGAATGCATGTATATCAGGTGATAAAATTAAGGCGCTAAAGAAGGAAGGGTGGCAGAAAAGTAGCTTTAAGTGAAGGAAGAGAAGAATTTAGGATGCATGAAAAAGCAAGTCTGAGGGGAAACGAAAGAAAGTTGTTTCCAGCCAAGAAAGTAGCATAACAAGCAACTTTTAGGGAAGGAAGCAAAAAAATCTCAGTATAAAAATGTGATAAAACATAGAAAAATGTTAATCTAACTTACCATTATACAAAGTCGCAACATGATCCAAATGATACCATAAATGAGGGGTTTGCAATTTTCATGTTTTCTTTTCATAACAATCTCTATGACTTAGTAGTATCATCTGTGAAAAATCTGCCTTCTTTGATGTGCCTTCAATTTGATATACAAGAAACCACAGCATCTGAGGTATCATAACCAATCAAAGCCTGCAGCCCGAAGAAACCCACATCACTCGTAATCATGTACTATAGTACTAAATATGTACAGTTTGGAAATATGTATTGTTAAAATTGTATAATGTTGCAATAGTCCCCCCTAAAAAATAGTTCAACACCCTTGTTGAAAAATAATTACAAACACTGAAGACGAGGGCTGCACAATCACCGTAATAGAGTCTTAATTTTAGTTTTCCACATGTTTACATGACAAAAGCCTCTGTTTTTCTCACCCTAATATATTATTTACCTGTGTGAAATGGCGTTGAGTTTCTCACCTGAATTCTAATATATACTGTACCTTGCTAACTGTCAATTGAGACCCATTTTAAACGATCCGATTGTTAAAAAAATTGAATAATGACTGGAATAACTGAAAATGACATTTTAACTGCTAATTGATTAAAATTTGCTTAAAATGAAATAATGTGCTTGGTTCTAAATAGGCTTAATTTTTTTCATTGGTTTACTCTTAGCAAGTAAGTTAGCTGTGTTGCCATGTCCTGAGTGAAATTGTCTTCGCTATTATTTACTTTATTTATTTTAGTTTTTATTATTATTATTTTATTATTATTATTATGTACATATCAAGCCTTGTTTATATACTGCTTGTTTAAAAAAAGGAAATAGACATGTTTGACCAAACATGATGAATAACTGTCTCAAACACACCCGATTCAAATTATGTTCAAGCTCCTGCTGAACTTGCTAATAAGCTAATCATTTAAATCAGGTTGTGGGGGGAGAAAACCTTAAAACATGCAGGATACGGGCCCTCGAAGACTGGAATTCCTTAGCAGCACACCACTTTCCTCCTCCTCTTCCAAATTTCTCCACATAAATGTTAGTCTTTCAGATGAAGCCAGCCTATATGGAGCACTTAAGCACCGCTGGCTAGCGACTCATTTACGTTAGATGCAGTGATTGGTAAGACCAAGCCACAGGTGGCATCTGTCAATGCCACCATGATTAAGTCATTTGTTAGTGGCCTGAATTCGCGATTGAAAATAAAAGTGTACCAGGGCATCTGTATCCATATATTATTCGGTAAACTAAGGTGGACTCCTCACCATACTTCTAGCGTGTCTTACTGTTTTTTGACGTCTACACTAAAAAGCCGATCTCCAGGCCAAGTAAAAATGTCTCGAGCATTTTTTTTTTTTAACCGAGGTATTCAAATTACTCGAGGAATCGTTTCAGCCCTATCTTGATCGCATTGAAAGATGTTAGGAGATTAGTGATCTAACCTACCGACTTGAGGTCATTTTTTTTTTTCCGTGAAATCTTAATGAATTTCAAATCTTATGACTTTCAGCGCATCTGTCTAATTTGTGTGTACATAAAACATGCACTCAGGGCATTTTTCTGGCCTGTCCAAAAATCGTCTTGCCTGAGTGTTAGCTGCATAAAAATGGCATTAGTTGAGGAGTTTGAGGTCATACGCACTCATGCCACAGTAGAGGCTAAGTATCTCTGGCCACAAGGACAGAGTCTCTCTTGTGTGTCGATGCTGAGGTGTGACATCAGTAGTTAGTTTTGTAATGATCCAATACGCATCACCGTGTCAGATGACAGCCAGTAGCTTTCATTGGGGCGCTATGTGGGTTGCCTCTCGGTTTTAACGTCAATGTGAGCTTTGTGTTGACACTTGCCCTCAGATTTCTTGGTGGAGCATTTTTCATTTGCGTAAGAGAAAAGCTCAAAGCCACAAGGCCACAACAGCACTCACTGTTCTCAACCCAAGTTGTCATCGCTATCTTTTTCTTTTCATCTCTCCTGCTTTGTTTCTCTTCACAGCAAACAGCCTTGCACTGGTCAGCGTTTTATAACCGGCCGGAGCACGTTCGCCTACTCATCAAGCACGACTCCAACATCGGCATCCCCGACAGCGAGGGCAAGATCCCCTTGCACTGGGCCGCCCACAGCCAGGAAGCCAGCGCCACCCAAACTGTCCGCTGTATACTGGTACACCTCACTCATAAAGTTATGGTGGCATATCTGTTTTAATAAGGAAGAAAGAGTCAAGTAAAAATTTTGTGCATTTTCTTTAAACCAAACACAATGCCAATGTGTATATTACAGTACTGTATATAAATACGTACCGTATACTCAGACCAATATTTGCCTAAATGTCGCAAAGGATTTGCATTTTTCTATTGTTTCCACTTGTTGTTGACTAAGCACTTACTTTCATACACTTTTTCTACAGTTTCATTTGTTGGGCTGCTTAGAAATGAAAATAGGACAGCATTTGTGCTCAAAATGGAAAGTGTTGGTGCACTTGATATATTTTCATGATTGATTCAAAACAAAATTATTTAGCCAGAGCGTCCCATATCACATAACAGTAAAATGCTTTAAAAAAAATCTTATGATTCTACTTATCTTCCACAAAATAGTGAGAATACACTGTTTTCAGTCCATGTGTTTCATCACCGGTGACTTAGTTCCTTTTTTTCATGTACATTGATGGAGTCTAAAAATAACAATAAGTATTCTAAAGAAGCTTCTTTTCACATCCTTGTTTGACCTATTGTTGCGCCCATGAGCAGTGCATGTGTGTATCATTGTGAAGCGGTTACTGAAGATAAAAAACAAAAAAGAATGGAAGTAACATCACTTCAGCTTTTACATTTGCTCACGAGCCTGGAAGACCCATAAAATGGCGACCGAGCTGATTGAAACGGTTCTGTGTCATCGTGTGAATGCAATCTATTGGTTAATTTAATTGTATTTCAATGATAATTGATACATTTCAAACCACTCTTTGCTGTCTTGTGCGTTTGAAGGAAGCAGCTCCCACAGAGTCCCTGCTAAACTGGCAGGACTATGAGGGTCGGACGCCATTGCACTTCGCCGTCGCCGACGGTAACGAGGCAGTGGTGGAGGTGCTGACGTCCTACGAGGGCTGTAACGTGACCGCGTACGACAACCTCTTCAGGACACCGCTCCACTGGGCCGCCCTGCTCGGTAAGTTGACGCACATCGCACGCGGCTTTTTACGAGGTGCGCTGCATTTTCTTGTTCTTCAAAATTGCAGCTTGCCAGTTTAACTTGGCATGGCGCGCCACTTCAAAAGCAAAATGTCACTTATCACCCACAGTTTTATCTTTTTAGGTTTGTAGGTCTCACAAGGTCACTCTCAAAGATTCTATTGTCAGTGATTATGTGTGAAATAGAAATTAATACTCTGACTTTGGTTTCAGATAAAACAGACAATTTTATACAATGGATGTACATAGAAACACCAGTTAAATTACCGGTAGCTGCTTTTTGTAATGTATAAGGCCGCATTGAATGATGACTAATGTAACTTCATTCATCGATTCGTTTAACTGTACTAACTATGCTGTAAAACACAGATGACACTCTAAAGTGATTACATAAACAAAAATGTTGTGTTCATTAGATAACCTTTGGTTGGTGTGGTTACTTTATTCCGCATGTTTGCAATTACTTCTCAAGGCTTCCTCTTAAATTTCATCTAATACAATAATTTTATGGTGAGTTTGATGATAAATTATTGAACACTTTGAGGTTGTCTAGAAGGATTAGGAATATAGTGGTGTGAAGTGGAATTTGAACACTATCTGTGTGCCTCTTTTTTTGTTATGAATATGTATTCACAGGTCATGCTAGAATTGTTCACCTGCTGCTGGAGAGGAACACGTCAGGCACCATTCCCTCCGATAGCCAGGGAGCGACACCCCTGCATTACGGAGCACAGAGCAACAACGCTGTGAGTCATGCACATAGCACCCCATACATTTTTAGAACAAAGTGTAATATCAAACTGTATTACTTTTTTTGTACTAATCCATTTATTTACCCTTTATTTAACTCAAAGTAAATTAGGGAACCTCTCAATTGATCAAATGTTTTTGCATTTCCGTTAAAAAAATCCGCCATGGTCAACTTTAATAAAAGTAGAGTGAATATATATATACAGTCTTTGTAAGAAGGAGCTTGCTTACCTCAAGACCAGTTCAACTTTAGCCTACCGCATAAATTGTAGCCACAGCTAACATTAGCAACAAAGATGCTAATATAGTGAGCCATAGCAAAGCTCTTTGCGCTAAACTAGACCCAAATAAACTTAAGAACATTTGAGCAAGTCTGTGACAGACTAAATGGGCAATGTTTTATTTTAATGTTAATTTAATTATTTGACAATTGACTAAAGGAAACAGTGGTATTCTTCCTAATGGCCAAAACTAAAAGTTCCTGCAAACACGGGAAAAGTGTCAAATGCAGCAGAAGGTAAATAGTGAAGCCTCTATCCAACTGAGGTCTGGACACTGGCGAGTGTCCTAAAAGGTTGGAGCTTTTTAATCACCTCATGGTTTGTTCAAAGTCACCAGAATTCACTAAAATGTTGCAAGAGGTCTCCAAAATGTCTCCAGAGGTCGCCAGACTTTTGCCTGAACCCTGTTGCAATTTTGCAACTAGAGCAATGCCTGGAAACCTATGGCAACATTTTGGCGACCTCTGGCCATCTTGAACGAACCACGGAGGAGGATCAAAAGGGCCACCACCTTCACAGATGCTTGCCAATGGTCGTTCTTTAGTGGGGTACTAGCTTTTCAACTGCATCTGTTAAGATCTGTTGAAGAGAATACATGAGTGAAACCACTTTTTTGTTGTATGTCAATCTTTAGATCTGCCACACTAATAGAATACAGTACATCTCAATTTAAAAAACATTTTTTGAGTGTTTTTTTCAGAAATGTTTTAGTGAGATTAAATAGAGATTACGGTAATCCGATCAATTAATTACAGATCTTAACATGTCATTTTTCTCTATCGATCAGAAGAACTATTGCAAACATAGAATAAAACAACAAGCTCAGAAATGTTCCTCTTGTGATCTGTAGGGAGGTTCTCCTGCACTTGAAGACCTACATGTGTTCATTCGGCCTCTTAAAAAATTTTGTGACTTGTGTGATTTTGCTACAGTTGTGGAACAGATAAAACTACATTTGAAAATTGACCCCTGAAATACTGGGTTCAGTTTTACTTTTCATTTGGCTTCTTCAATTCCATTGAACTTATGACAATTATTTTCAAGTGTTTTTTGCATGGTTTCAAGTGCGCACTTACCAGATTTCTGTGATATTCTTTCAAATTGGTACATGTACAAAGCAGAAAACGTGATTGAAAAGTATTAATAATAATAATAATGCATCACTTATTTATCACACTTTACTGGACACTTAAGGATGCTTTGTAATGAATGCATTATTCATGCACTCACACATTCAAACACTGGTGGTGGTAAGCTAAATGATATACAGTAGCTGCAGCTGCCCTGGGGCAGGCCGAGGGAAGCGTGGCTGCCGTTTTGCGCCTAAGGCTCTTCCCTTGGAGACAAGGTGGATGGCGTGCCTTGCCCAAGGATACAATGACCGCAGAAGTTGAGCAGCTGACACTTTGGTTACTGGACAACCTGCTCTACCACCTGAACCACAACCACCCTAACTGGGTAAACAACATGTAAAAGTGAACTGCACTGAAATCCGGGTAAAAATACAAAGAGAACAATTAGGGTTGTTTTTTTTTCATTTCATTCACAATGGAATCACGCATTTTCCATCATCGTCGTCATCAATTTTGATTAGACCCAATGTTTTTAGTTCTTTATTCATCTTGAAATTTCTTTCCAGTTAATCACTCCACAAAACATTTTTTCTCTCTCTCTATGTGAATAGGAGACAGTACGTGTGTTTCTTTCCCACCCATCAGTGAAGGATGAGCCTGATCTGGAGGGCAGGACGGCCTTCATGTGGGCCGCCGGGAAGGGCAGCGATGATGTTATCCGTACCATGTTGGCCCTCACGCCTCACATTGACATCAACATGGCCGACAAGTACGGCGGCACCGGTGAGCCCGGCCAAAATAAGACGAGGTCCCGGCTATGTGCTTACATGTGGCGTAAATGAGCCCTAACATACTTTACGCAGCTTTTCCCATGTTGGCTTTGCTTGTCAAGTGTGCTGCCCGTGGCTCCTCAGAGGCGAGGCATTGTGATGTCAAAGGGTATTTCCCTGAAGACGGCCGAGAGAGGAAAGCTGATAGCGTCAGCAAAATTAGTGTCAGTTGGCCGTATAGACTCCTGCCACTGCCGGCACTCTCCTCTTACACACTCACACATGAACACACTTGGGACATGTCGGCCCCAGTCCTCACGCCAAGGGGCCCCTTGGATGTATAATCGCCATGCCCAGTTTGCCCATTATTGTTTATGTACGCATTCGAAAACTATGCGTATGGATCCTTACAATATGTTTTCTGCTTGTTGAGCTTGACTGTACAGTTAGTTTTTGCTCTGGCCTAACAAGCAATATGATATAATATAAGAGGTTGGAATGTAGAATGGTACAGCTACACAATGACCCCCCGTAATTTACAGGTAGTTATTTCAATTAGTTCCAGTAGCAGTTAAACATTTGGAGATGCCTTAAAATTCAAATGGTCTCAAACACAGTACAAGGTAAAGAAATTCAAGCTATTAACTGTTAAGAATTCACAGCCATGGATCGTAAGTCATTCCAGGTTATAAAGCACCATCCACAGCAAAAACTGATTGGGAAAATACCAAAATATGCAAAGCTATTATTTTGGCAAAAGGTGCCTGCTTTGCACTCTGAAAACAGTTGGCCCGATAATGGGTTAAAAAAAATCCCATCAAAATACTGCATTTATGTCAAATTGACCTAATTTTACCCAATTTCTGAGGTTGGCTTATCAATTGTTTTGGTGTTTTTTTGTGTAAATGATGCCAGAAAATTGAGTCAAATTTACCAAAACATTTGGTCAGTCCTTTTTTGACTGTGACTTTTTTGAGTGTGAAGAATAAAAATGCTAAAACATTCTGTTTTGATTAACATTATATTTTTGTTCACCAAATAATTCCATTAATATTTGTTCATGATGTTGATGACTTAATTCCAGTAATCTACACTTCAGGTAGTTATTAAATACATTAATGGGACAAGACTATTGGAGCGGGTTTGCACACTTTTGACTGATATTGTACACGAGTCGAAAATAATAGTTATGATGCTTTACAGTTGGGCATCACAACAAATTACAGCCAGAATAATAAACACATTATTAATCAATAAAATTACTCAAAACTCAATTCAACTATTCAAAAACACTTTAAAACGATCACCATTGCATACAGACTGCGGTTCATGGAGCAAAAATTGTCACGCACTGAAAGAAATTTGGACCTCCATCTCCTTAAGAAAATGTATTGCAATTCAATGTGTCAAACATCAATTAGTTAAAAAAACATATTCAATTTTTGCATTTGTTTTAACTACTTGATAACTTGATCCAATTAGTTGCAATATATTTTCTAAGTAGAGTGGCTCCAAAATTTGGTCAGTGTACAACTGAGGCAAATTAAAAATAAAAACATAAAACAGTAAACATCACAAAACACCACAACAATGCTGAGATGTGTTTTAAAGATGGCCAGACAAACTCAGCATTCTTTTCATTGTAAAAGGCAGATGACTGCCCTATTATTCTCACTGTTATTATAGAGCATAGTTAGTGGTAATATTGTTGTGGATGTAATTCTAGTGCTGCATTATAGTGAGGCGTGTGGCGTCCATTCAACAAGATATCATAATGTTAGTGCTGCTGTTGTCCAAACAGCGCTGCATGCAGCCTCCCTGTCAGGCCACGTGAGCACCGTCAAATTGCTGTTGGAGAGGGGAGCCATGGTGGACTCGCTGGATGTCATGAAGCACACGCCGCTGTTTCGTGCCTGCGAGATGGGGCACAGGGACGTGATCCTCACACTCATCAAAGGTGGGTTTCAGAGGTAACATCAATTTGCTCCAGCAATGTTTTTGCAATGTTCCAAAGCTATTTATGTTCTCTGTAGTTTTGTGTCAGATATGTGGTTGCTTACTGTGTTGAATAAAGGCGGCGCACGTGTGGATTTAGTGGATGTGGACGGTCACACTGCGCTACACTGGGCAGCACTGGGCGGGAACGCTGAGGTGTGCCAGATCCTGATGGAGAATGGGATCAGCCCCAATGTACAGGTGAGGTTTTAAGCGCCTCGTAGTGCTAGAACTCTAAACAGGTGACCCACGATTTTGCTAGCGGGATTTCAAAATATTGTGTTTTGGATTAAGTTTGTTTAGGAATACAATTTTTTTTTTTTTTTCTCTCCCTGTACCCTCTTGCGCTAGTCTACAGCAGGGGTGCTCAATGAATCGATGGCGGTCGACCAGAGGACCGCCAAGCTATTGTTGGTTGCTCGCACGACATCGCATTACGTGGAAAAAAAATTCTCAGCCAAAGAAAAAAAAAAAGAACATAAATCGAGGAAAAATAAGAACAGAGTGATGTTTACTTTGAATGCTGCTCACTCTGAGATTATCAAGGAGTAGACCGTTGTCCTTGCTTTTGGAAGGAAATCAAAGTGTCCCAAGGCTGTTTGTGTCATACATTACTTGATATCCTACAGTTTATTTTTGAAGCATTTGCTGGTTTTCCCACAAGGTTTGCCTTGTCTCATAGTTACTTCCTGGTAAATGTGTCTATCCTGCCTTTGTCATTTTACTTTGCCTGAAAGGAGAAGCAATGAGTACTGTAAGCTGGGCGAGTCTCTCACTGCAGTTCAACAAATATATGAACGTGAGTGACATAGCCCAGATGTTGATTCATTCGTATGTTGTTTACTAGCCTGTGATAATACTAAAAATTGTTCGGTGATCCCACAGCAAAAGAGGATGTATTCATTTATTATATACAGTAGATGCTTGCTGTATTTGCTGCCCATCACTGGTTACTGTGATATCAACAGTGGTTCCTTACAAATATTCTAGAGTCCCAGCCACCCCCCTTTGTGCAGTCCCCTCCTCCCCAAATGTTGATTGCGGGATGTAGGCTGCTGGATAAGTAGATCAAAAAAGTTTAGGCACCCCTGGTCTACTGTATACACTTTTCATGTGCAATTATTTCAAAGACACGATGTAATGAGACCAAATGTAAGAGAAAATGCCTGCCTTTAATAACATAATTATGCTTTTTATTAGCACTTGCAGCCTATGTTTGTTTTTGCGGTTGTGGTTTGCTGCTGCATCATACTGAGAGCTGTTTCTAATATATCTCATATAGTTTCAAAATAAGATCATCAAAATATTTGGTTGGTGTGTAACATTATCGACAATATATACAATGTGATTTAATAATCATTTAAATCATTGAAAAAACTCTCTATTGCACATTTCAATGAGCAGTATGATTCAATCTCGCTGGCAGGATCAAGCCCGCAGAACTCCCTTGCAGTGTGCTGCTTATGGTGGCTACATCACATGCATGGCTGTCCTGATGGAGAAAAATGCCGATCCAAACATACAGGACAAGGAGGTAGGAATCTGTTGCCATATAGTCGTACCGTATCTTGATCAAGTGTAATAAAAAATAAAAAAACACGCACATTCTGGTTAATTTTGAACAGTTTGAAAAGCTGGCATTGTTGCCCAAAACATACTGGCCCTATGAAAGAAAGCAAACAAAATAGAAAGAAAAAGAAAATCTGAGGTAAATCGAGGACACTTTAAAGGATGGCTGCTGTGTTCTGCCTTAACACGTTTATTTAAATTGATGATAGTTTAATTCTGAATGCTGCTACATCCTCAGTTCTTATGCAGCCACTTTATATCAGTTGTTGTTTTTTTTTTACTTCACCTTTTGAAATGAGTTGTTCTAGGTCACATTATTGGTATAAAATTGGTATGAAATCCTTGGTCTCATTTTTATACCACAAGAATGTGGCATTTGAACACAAGTGTGTGTGTTTTTTTATTGTTGATGTTGGGTTTCAACAGTGATGTTAAAAGGGATGTCAACCCCCAAATGTTCTTTTCAATAAAATGTTATTTGCGGGCCCACTAGTCTAAACATGGCATTCTTATTAAAAATTGCATTCCGAGAATATGAATCAAACAGCAAAAACCAACCACTTTGATCAATTTTGCGTCTTCTCATTTTCAGCCAACAGCAAGTGGCAAAATCTTCGCCCCCTAAGATGGATAAAAACGACTTGATTTTGCTGCTTAATTCACATTCCATGAATGCAATATTAATCAGAATGGCATGTTTTGACTAAATGGAAGTGCAAAGTATATTAACTTCCACTTTAAATGAGTTACGATTCATGTAGTGGTGGAATCTGTAGGGAATCATAAATCAGTTTGAGGGGTGGCCTTAAGTATTATTCACAGTATCTCAACTGTTTATTAATTTATTTATTTTCATTTTTCTAGCACAGTATTTGCCTTGGTTCAACAAATGTTGGTAATCAATCGTTTCAGTTTAACATTTAAAACAGTAATCATCAGACAGGTATTTTTTTCTGGTATATAGCCTTCCTGTTGCATTCTCCATTTTTCCCCCCCATTTAAAATTTGCCACTGGTATAACCTAATTTCCACAGGGACGGACTGCTCTCCATTGGTCGTGCAACAACGGCTACCTGGACGCCGTGAAACTGCTGCTGGGCTACAACGCCTTTCCTAACCACATGGAGCACACGGAGGAGAGGCGAGACATTTACGACGCTAATGACAAAGACGTAGCAATCACAAATGTAATGAGACCTTCAAAAAAGGCTGTGTGAGTGACTACGGTGTTCACGCGCAGGTACACGCCGCTGGACTACGCACTGCTGGGGGGCCACAGCGAGGTGACCCAATTCATGCTGGAGCACAGCGCTCTGTCCATCGCTGCCATCCAGGACATCGCCGCCGCCTCCATCCAGGCCGTCTACAAGGGCTACACGGTCCGCAAGGCCTTCAGGGAAAGGAAGCAGCTCCTCATGAGGCATGAGCAGCTACGCAAGGACGCCGCCAAGTGAGAGACAAGCAAACGGCACTCAGTTATACATCTGTCCTTGTCCTATCGTGTTTGTCCGGTCGTCACGGGATGTCTTTGACAATGACACTCTTTGTTGTCACCCTTTCCTAGTATCTGTCTTTCTGAAATCCTTGCACACGCATACGTCTTTTCCTGACATGCTCCTTTGCTCCTTATCATTTACTTACCTGCCACACATTTGTTCTCCACTACAGTGTTTCCCAACCTTTGTTGAGCCCAGGCAAAGATTTTAAGTTGGAAAACTCTCACCATAAAATAAAAATGTTACAAAAAGTGTAAAACTGAATTAATATTAAGCCGCAATTTTACTCGTTTGGCCAGATTAGTTAGTCAATTTAGCTGGTTAATTGTATCTGTCATCTAGCATAAAAGTGCATGGCACCTTGTATTATTGCCATTCAACTTTATCGGATGGAAATTTGACTAGTTTTGTTGTTTAAATGACAGTGTTCGTTTAGTAAATAGGGCAGATGTCATTTTATGCTGCATGGTGAAGAAAAAGTTAAATAGGAACACGTTAAAACATTTTGGTGAGAAACTCCATGAAGGTGCAGTTATATGAATCCATTTTCAAAGTCATAATTTGTTAAAAAATACGAAGTTCAACATAATTTAAGCATAAATGTGTTGTATATGACATCCATTCAATTACTAGTAACAAATACCAATGACCAGAATTAATGCCCATATAACTTTATTAATTGCAACATTTTACTGTTGCGCCCTGCTTTCATGGGTAATAGGTGTCAGTGAGGCCAGTAAATAGTGAATACTTGCATATAATCAAAATACACTGGAAGTAAATAAATGGTATTTTCGTCATATTATTTGCTTTTTTTTAAATTAATCAGCCAATCAATTTGTAATAATTTTATATTTCCTGCCAAAAATTTACATAGTCTTAAAACAAATCTATTTTGGTTGAATCCTAATTACTACTATACTATACATATGCTGTACATACTATGTTGTGAAAGTGTATGGAGGATTTTTGATGCCGAGCTAGCTGTTATATTTTATTCACTCATCAGTGCCTCAGTCTTTTGCAACTTCTAAGTTCAAATGTATTCAGTTTAACAAGTGAAAAATCACTGAACTCAAAATTTGCAATTTCCATTAAATGTGATGCATTCCTTTGTCACAATGCAAGAACAAATGGAGCAGTAACCGGGCAAACTCTTGTGAACAACAAATTCTTTAGTTGTCTAGAGTCTTTAGTTTCAGTATGACCAAGTGAAAATTGTGACCAAGTAAAAATTGTCAATTTTCGATGGTGGCAGTACACCCATGGAAACCTAGTGCAGTAGCTCAGTATTAGGTCTGTGTTTTCCTGTGTTACTTTTCGGATTAGTCTGTATATGTAGTGATTATACAATGTAAACATTGACATAATTTGTTGCCACTTGAGTCTGAAAACTGCATTTGGTTGTGTTCAGGAAGCGAGAGGAGGAACTGCGGCGAAGAGAAGCCGTGCAGCAAATTTGTGCTGCTACGGCAAAGGAGCAAAAATTGTCTTCTGAGACGACCGAGGAGGAGAAGCTGTCTTTGGTCAACCTGGTGGCGGATTTATCCGTGAAGGACTCAGTGGTGGAAACAAAGAAACCGACTAAACCTGAAAGGAGGAACAAAGAGGAGCGACACAAAGGTAGAGTGAAATAAATTCTTTTCTTGGATCAATTGAATAAGCGAAGGAAAAGGTGTGAATGTGATTGTGAATTATTGTTTGTCCCATTACGTGCGCTGCGCTTCACTGGCACCTCTCACCCAAAAGTCAGGATAGGATAAGCTTCCTGCAATTCTAATGAGGATAAGTGCTACAAAAATGATTGGATAAGAAATCAATGAACATAATGATCTCCACCAGGCCATAGAAGCAGATCCACAAGGAGCAAAACTGCTGATCTACCTGACACTGCAAGCCTTGCTAGTCAAGGAATATGTGACCGGACCACCAGACTGAAGGAGTCACTCTCACCCAGGCCCTCTTCTACTCAAAAAGTCAAGGAGCAAAGACATTCCTCATTCACCCCTCCCACGGGCGAAGACCAAACGCCTGCCGTATCTTTGAAGACTGATTTGTCAAAGCAGAGACACCACAAGGTCAAAGATCCTTCTCGACTCATGAGAGGCCCATCAAGAAAACATCGCGCCACGAGTGCGCCACGCGGACATGAGAGAGAGCAGCACAGGAGGAGGCATGAAGCGGCCAGGGTCATCCAGCGAGCATGGAGAAGGTGAGTGGCAAATTTGTTGGAGGCACAGGTAAAGGACGCACAAGATCTTGTTTAGTTCGTCAGTGGTCAGCCATTTTGCTTGAAGGCAGAGGTCACCAACATGATACCCACAGAAATATACTAAAAATACAAACTATTTTATGTTCAAACTATTTTTTTTTTTTTGCATGAATATTTTCTCATTTTGAATTTCATTATTTTCATTTTGTTCCATAAATGCTGGGACGAAGGTAAAAAATAACTGGAAAAGTTGAGGAATGTTTTGAAACAAAACACCCAAATAGGTGAACAAGATAATTGGTGAGTATCCCCAAAAGTTCCTGAAATGTTGTGGGTCTGATGAGACAAAGATTGAACTCTTTGCCATGAATGCCAGGAGTCATGTTCGAAAGAACCCCAGCACTGCTCATCACATGACCAATACAATCCCTACGATGCAGCATGGGGGTTGTCAGCAGTGGGAAATTGAAGACTTGTCGGGGTTAATGTTATGTATTATTTTACATGTATAAAATTGTAAAAACTGCAAAAAAAAAAAAAAGAGGGGGGGGGGCAAAACATTTTTTCATTATGTGATGTGTCATTATGAGCCTGGACTGTTGAACAACTGGAATTACATCAAGCAAGAACTGTAGAATGACTTCTACCTACAGTGCTTTAATAATCAGTTCCGATGCTTATTACGATCAGTTCCGATGCTTATTACGATAAATGTTACTATGTAAACTATCTTCAAAATGGGTGGAATTGGAGATAATATATAATTTTTTTCATCCGTTTGGTCATTGAATATAATGTCTTAGGTGTGTTTATTTGAATACAGTATAGTATATGGTTGTCACACATGAGGTTGTACCTCACTTTTGTAGTCATAAAGGCTTTCTATTCTATTCTTTAGAACGGAGCAGGCTGCAGGCTGTACTTTACTCCCAGCACGAGGCCATCACATAGCTGCTGTTTCCATTTATTTTATACAGTGAATGTGCAGCCCATTAAAAAGACTTTGTTGTTTTATCTAACGCACGTGTGTCTGTAGGCTCCTCGCACGCAGGCACACGGCAGGCAAGGCCTGCGAGGGGGCGGAGTTAGATGATTTGAACCACACCCACACCAGGAAGAGGCGGGCAGAGATGCGAACTCCTCATGCGAAACCTGCAGCCAATAAGACATCGGTGCTACAAAATATTTACGGTAAGAGCTGCATCAAATAATTATGCCTGAGGATGCAATACGATCATAATGTTTTCATAATTAGTTCATATTTTGTCTGTAATTAATCTTACAACTAAATTCAAAACACATTTTTACACTGACACTGACATCGCGTGCAAGGCTCAGTAACAACCAATCACAGCTTACCTGGTCTCTGGGTTTGGTCATGTGACGTTTTCAAGCTGAGCTATGTTTGGTTGTTGGTACGGGAGCCCTGAGTACATGATGTGAGTTTCAGTCAACAGTAAGTGGCAAAAAGCTTTTTTAATGGTATTAACTTATCCATTGCTAATGAAGTTCCAGTGCTGTTATATTGTGTATGATTATATTATATAAAAATATAATATTATATTGCGGCTATAGATGTCAAAGATCCAGTAAATAAGTGAAATGTCAAAAGTCCATTTGAACTAGGCTGGCAGTGAATGACTAAGTGACTTTTGACGTTTTCAATACACAGACAAGTTTGTGATTATCTTCTATTAGTGAATCTACCAAATGAAAACAAAGACACTTCTCATGTTCTTTTGTTATCAACAGTAGGAGAAAAAGTAGGTTGACAAAATTCAGATGTTTCTCCCGTATTTGGACTCTCAAACTCTGTTGATTTCATGTTCAAATTGGGCATTGTTGTCATTTACCGAGAGTTTTGCATCAGTAAAGTTGTTTACAGTGGAGCAGAAACACCCAACCCAACTAAGTTTAATATGCCTTTAAAAAGTTTTACAGGTGATGCAGTACTGTACTGCACACAAGAATAAATAGCTAAATATATAAATATATATATATATCAATCAAACCCCCCCCCACCTGTACTTAGAACCTCAAAGTCAGAAGCCAAGTTCAAGGAAGCTAGAAACCAGTCTGGCCGTCATCATGGCGTAGAACACTGTAATTGACTACAATGACCCGTGTTAATGTCCTGCGTGGCGCTTGTGTCCACACACTGGCCCAGCTGTCTGTTCGGAACCTTAAGGGCGGGTTTCACCCCGCCCACAGACAGGCTTGACCTTCATCACACATCAGCAGGTGATGATTGGAGAACAGGCCGGAACCTCGCTGCTCCCAAGCATTGCTGGTGGACAAACAGATGCAAAGATGGACATATCTCAGTGTTCTCACCCAACCTGGTGACGTGGATTTTCCTCCCCTCGTTCTCACCTCTCCTCCCTCCTCCGCCGTCGCTCTGACAGTCGCGGCATCGTGAAAAGTTCACAGCTGTCAGGGGGAATGTCAACAGTGTAGAGCGATCCGCTGAACACACACACACGCGCGCTTAACACGCACGTGCATGCCCGTTGCCTCTCCCGCAAAGATTCAGACAGACATTTGACATATGATTCTAGACTAGTTGGCACTGGCTATCATAATTGTGGGACACCTTGATCTAATTGCCTTCCTATAATTTCATCTCGATATCATTTTATCTCAGGGGGAGAGAGAAGGAATGATAACACCACAATGACATCCAGCTTTGACCTTTTTTCTGGAGTGATTCTTTGTAAAGCTTTTCAATTTTGAGGTGTACTTTGGCATTATAGAAGGAAAAGTACAGTAATTAGCGAGCATTATGTTCCAAACCAAACCCCTTCCCAAAAATGAAATCCTTGAAATTGACATACTCTATTTGAATATTTTCTATGCATGTTTTTTTTTATAGCATTTACACCACTTACAAATTGATTATTTATGTAGATTTTTAGAGTGGAAAAATATTGAATTATTCCAACATATAAAGGACGTTTGATAATATGAATGCTGTTTTTTTTTTCTCATTATAATTCAATGAACATTGTGCTGCTCCTTCTGGCGTGCACACCTTGGCCACCCGAAGGCCGTAAAAAAACAAATGATCACAGCTATTCTGTAACCCATTCCTTGCAGAGGATAAAGAATATACACATGTTACGTTGTTACATTGTCTGTCTACCTGTGTTGCTCCGCCCTCTGTGTGTCAATATCCATCCTTCCATTCACTTTCTTAATGTCCTTACAAGGTTCACTGGCTCGCTGGTGCCTATCCCAGCTGTCTTTGGGCAGTAGGCGTGGTACTCCCTGAACTGGTTGCGAGTCAACCGCAGGGTATTCCGATAACTGTTCTTTGAAAGGTTATTGCGCCACAACACCCTTGCTGTGGGTTAAGGCATTGATAACAATTTTGCCCTAAGCTATGGCAGAAATAAAGGCCATAACCACAAGTTATGTGGTTGTTTTGAAAGACAAAACGCCCAGCCGTGTTTTAGTGAAGATGTTAATATTTTTGTTTGCCTTCAAGGAAACTCCGTGGCCATACGGGGACATCCTTCTTTCTGTGGGTCTCACCTGCTCTTGAACGTACCTTTCCGCACACAGAGTCAGAGTAAGTCCATTTGCAAACACTCAGCTGGAGTAAATATGCACTACTCAAAATGAAAGGGATGTTAAGATTTGGAGGCAAATTTCAGGATAACCTTTGTAGCTCAATTTAATTTGACCTTTTGCATGCCCAAGTATGACGTTTCAGCACTTTTTGAGATTACTGTTTCCTAACATAACTAATTTTGACCACAATTTAGGTTCATCCTAAAGTAACCAAAAGCCCTCCATCTGAAGATGTATGTTTGAATTCTAGTGAGCGGTTTGGACTACGTGCACCTGACTGACACAGTGAATCAGGCCAGGCAGTTCTCCTACCACCTGAGGCCAGAAAGCGCCGGGCAGGGCCGCGGCCATCGAGGAAAACGTTGATGCACGCGTGCGCTCAAGTACTTTTTTTTTTTTTTATGTTTTCTCAGCTGGTTGGCAGCCCTTACTTTAATGGAATTACTGTACATTGTTCGCTTCTAAAATGAAGCCGTATGACATCAGAGGCATGACCTCACGGGGCGGGGGTTAAGTCTAGCCAAGCGGCCATGTAAAAGATAACCTTTTATCCATTGTGAGACACACACACACACACTTACGCATACACGCAAGACCCTAGCTCACACACTGAGATAACCTTTTCTCGTGTTGCGGAGAATGAGCCAGTCTGTCAACAGCCGCTCATGAACTCAGCCCACCTGCAGAAACAGACACACAATCTAAAAATGTTTCACGTCCAATCCGATACACATAATTTCATTTAATAAATCTGTTCATATATGGATTACACAAACCTATGAGTTGAATTAACCATTTTCCTGAAATTAAAAAGAGGTATCCATAAATGTATTGAGTGTATGTAATAATAAAAAGCCACAACTGTGGCCTGTGCCAAAAAAATAAGTCTAAAAAACATATACTGTACTGTATAAAAAATATACATTTGCACACACAATCCTTACCGTGTGACAGTTACACTTTATTGTATTTTTTTGTATAAGACAAAGAAATATGGACTCAAAATGCTGTGTAAGTATTTTTTCTCTTTTTTTTTCCCCCCCAATAAAAAAAAAAAACAAAAACATCACAGTGTATACAACAAACAATATTTCCACCAGGACAGGAGGGAGCTCCAAGCATAGTGAAGCGCTTTAGGAAAAAAAAGTTGCAGCAGTGTAAAAAAAAAAAAAAAAAACCTCAAGCAAAACATGGATCCAACTGTGTTCTTGTTAAGTTGTGAGTACAAAGCGCAGTCACTGTTGAGGTCTGGAAGTGTTTATTGTGTATCATAGTGGATGCGTGTTGGTTAATTGTGTGAGCGCACATCAGTAGACGTCTCGAAGGTTTCCACGTTGAGATGACGAGCCGTGGGCCACGGTGACGCTGTAATAGTAGAGCAGGTCCGTCAGCCACTGCTCCCTTGTGGGACCGTGAGAGTACCTCTGCAAGACACATATGGACGTGTCACACGTGTGCTCGAAGAACACACAAATCCAAACAATAAGTCATAGATATCAAATATAGTGTACTTTTGAATCGTGCAATTTACCCTCTACTTGTATTTTTGGCTTAGTTGGATTCTTCACTTTTGACTATGGCTAAGAAATTAATTACATTTATTTAAATAACTCATTATTGTAAGATTGTATTGTAGATTGTAATTACTGTATATTATGATTAGTAAAAGTAAGAAAGAAAGACATAAGACACAATCTTTGGGATTGAATGAGTTGATTTGATCAGTATATTTTGTATTTCACAAGCAATTAATACATTTGAAAATACAATTCTTAACTTGCTGTTGACTGAAAATGGCATCAATCAATCAGCTTATGAATGTCACATGAGCGAGCCATGATTGGTCGTTACCCGGACTTTGCGCACAGGTAAGGATTCAAAAGTATTATAAAATGACCTAGACCATTTTTACAGCTAAAAATGTCAACATAAATAGACTATCCCATTTAAGCAACTTATGCGTAAGCTGTAACTGTTAAGTTCCTTCCACATTTTTGAATCCCGAAGCATATGCTATTTAAAATGCTCCATTTGAAAATCCCTATTGTTTTTGTCTGAATATTTTCCACAGTGTTGGGTTTATTTCTATCATTAAAATCGATTGAAAGCTTAATTGTCTAGAATGATTGAAGAAAATTGAGGGGTTTTTTTTTTCTTTACCGTAAGATATTGGATGAGCTCTTGCAGCAGACTGGTATTGGCCATGAGCTGGTTGTGCAGCGGCGTGTGCTGCATCAGCATGGACAAAATGTGTCCCAGCTGGGGCAGCTCCTCCTGGCCCAGATCGGCCACGCGCAGCTGCAGAAGCATCCTGAGCAGGCGCGGCACGGTGCTTAGCGATGCCACGCACGCGCCCCAAATGGCCTCCCTGTGATTCACGCACCGAAGTGTTAAGGCCGCGCTTTGTTTCCGATGCGATGCGCCGGCGAGACGCGGGACCTTTTGTGCTGCTCGTGCGCCGCCTGCTGCTGCTGCTGAGTGACGAGCAGCGATAGAAGGCTGAGGCAGCAGCGTGACAACAATCGGAGCACGGGTTCAACGGGCAGGAGGGACAGGTCCATTAACCTGGAAACGGCTTTCAGGAGGCCGGCCGCCATGCTGTCGGGAACCACTTTCAGCTTAGTCTAAAATTAGAGACAGATTTTCCCATTAAATCCAATTCAGTTGGCAGCCTAATTTACAAAAGTCATGACTGATTTATTCCTCACCATGTATTCAAAGATGCCGTTTTGTAAGATTTCAAAACACTGAGCGTTTGAACCCAGACTTTCCAGACGCTGGCACACTTCCTGAAAATAAAGGACACATATTAACAAACGCATCGGAAGCACAACAAAACTTTGACATCGCACCGTTAAGTCTTTAGAGAGATTAACTTCTCAATTATATTGAGACATGCCGCACTGACGATATATACAATTATCATCTATAATAATTGTAAAAGGTCTAAAACTGAAAAATAATAACCAAGCGCATTAAAGTGCCGCGGAAAAAATGCAGTTTCACTATTCAAGGGCCAGCCTGGCACCTATTCCCAGCAAATAGCAGGACTCAACAGTATATGTAAAAACTTTCAATTTCAGTTTGCTGAATGCATCGTGTGGCGCAATTAATGAAGTTACAAGGACATTAATGCATCTCATGTGTTTGTAGTACTTGTAGTTCAATGGGTGTTACTTGACTTTAGGTTGTGTGTCAAGTCGTGACATCCAGGACAAAAGCCATGCCTTGCTCATCAAATCACTGCTTGTAAAAAGAAAGATTTGCTATGTTTTGAATGACATGTCACCTTACCAAATAATTTCATGATACATTTTTAAGGATGCAGGGTTATGGTATGGATTATAAATGATAACACTAGCTCTACTCACATAGAACTGTAAAATGGCTAAAGTACACACACAGGAAAAAAAAAAAAAAGTTAAAATAAAATTGACCACTTGGTTATTTTTGGTCAAAGTTTGAAGGTCCATAATCGGCCAGCACATTAATTGGTCATATCCTATTTATATTAGAATGTAAATAGGAATTGGACTTCTGAAAAGTACAATCTTGTGTTGAATAATTCTCTATAATATTACCTCAAATGAATTAATGAATTCAATGGACTTTTCTACTACCTATAATTTTAATAGAGGCACTAATCCACTAAGATTTTCCATTCAGAGTAAAGCAAATAAAACTTTTAATTTTTCTTTTTTTTTCTCTCCTAACCTAATAACCAGATTCTTATTCTACCACTTGAACAGACGCGTGCGTGCGCCAACATTTGTCATAGCGCTGCACCTGTTGACATTCTCCCCGTCATTAAAAAGCATCCCGCCTCATTAGTGGCAGCAGCGTTGACACGGTCCGTCCCTTCGTACCCCCCCTTCCGTGCACCACGTCTCTCCCCTTTACCTCCACATGGCTGTGATTGACTCAGACAGGCAAATGAGAGAGGCAGGATCTGAGGCCTTAATTGAGGTGCTGAATTAGTGATTAGAAGGCATCCCACCTCCCTATTCGCTCACGCACACACACACACCTGCCCCGGGGCATGGCTACCTAAACTGTAATTTCAGTGAGGAAATGTCACATTCCCATCACGCCACCGGCTCTCATTAGTGCTTGTACATATCCACAGTGGCTGATAACCAACCTGCGCGCTGCGATAACCCACCCCCCCGCCCCGATAAAGCTTTCGACGCTCTGAGCCGAGGCGAGTCTTGAGGGTCGGATGACGTCTGTCCAGTTTTTTTTATTTTTTATGTTTCGGCCAAACTATGTTTTCTCGAAGTACACGAAATGTTCCAGACAAGGGAGAAACACACGTGCGTGACGTACCTCCACGACGTCCCAGTGATGTGTGAAGTGGTCTACCGGGGTGCGGTGAAGCCTCAGGGGCGACAGGGGGGATGGGGGCGGCGCCCTGGTGTCGCCGGCCTCCTGCAGGGAAGCGAGCTGCTCGCATGAGAAGCCCGTCAGGGTGGAGAACAGGAAGCTGATGTAGTCCACGTCTTGTAGGGCCGCTTCCTGGCTCCCGACTGACCATCCACTCAGAGATGACCTGGAAAACAGGAAAGCAGCGGTGCCTTGAGATACGGGATAGGAGCCACTATTTTGTTCACTTTTTTTTTTTTTACTTGGGTGTAGGGTTGCGCAATTTTGAAAAATAATTACTTTTTGTGTCTTAATATTCCAACGGGATTGACTATGTAATCATTTTTTTCAAGGTCCTCTTCCAGTGTGATTTTTTTTTACCAATAAGCGCTAATTTGCATCACAATGAACCATCAGCTGTATTATACTTAAATATTGTGGTTAGGCTTGGTCTAGGTTTTATTCCCCAAATTCAGCAGCTGCTCACCCCATTATCCCAAATGGAGAAATCGTCCATAAAAGACAGGATAAAACTACGTACTAGCTTTATCGGGTCATCGCACCCAGCCTACTTTTGAGATTTGAGCAACAAACAACTCAGACAGTCATCTTATGAAATCATGCCGTGCCCCCAAGACAAGATGAAGGGATATCAGTAGCAAGACAGTGAACACAACGTTTAGTTGTGGAGAAGGCCGAGAGGCGCATGCAGAAAGTGCTAGTCACCGCATTCCTGCCTCCCAAAAATGAGTTCTTTGTGTGTCCACTTATTTCTCCTATCTGGACCGAGGTAACCTCTTCTTTGGGAACATGTTAATATTGCCCCACTGACACAAGAAATGAGTCAAGACGCATTAAGGCGTGCTGATTTTGGGAGCGTGATGGTGTGCTACTGCCATCTAACGGGAGCAATGTGCAATTTCAGGTTCTAGTCATGGCATCTCATCTGGCCTGAACAGCACTTTTTTACTATACTGTAATTGTAACTTAGCTACTTTACTAGCATATGCCATTTACAGACTTCACTGTGCCGCATTCCAACTCATGAGTTCAAATTTGCAAAACCCTTCAGTTTCAATCATGGCCACACAATGTCAAATTATCTCATGTGCACTTTGTCTTTTGCTTTGGCTTTCTGTGTGTCCTTTTGTGATGTCGCCAGCCAGGAGAGTAACGGTGAAGACGGTGAAAATAAGCACTAGAGAAAAGTGAATTTGATCTGGACCCTCAGTATAATATGAGTGAAGCAACACGGTAGCCTATAACACTTCCCAGGTTAAGCCAAGTTCAATTTATTCAATTTAAGAATTTTTGCTTGACAGCACTAATACATACATATACTGTGTGTGTGTGTGTGTGTGTGTGTGTGTGTGTGTGAGTGTGTACATACACACACACACACACACATACATATTGTGAGTATTATTTATTATGGGAAAGGATTGATTTGAATCTTGAAGGGAGCATGTGTTCCCTCAAGTTAGTTCATCTAGGTCATTGGTTTCAAACTCCATTCCTCAACGGCCGCAATCGCGCATTTTTTCAAGTCTTCTCCCTCAAACACACTTGATTTAAATGAACTTCATCAGCAAGGTCAGCAGGATCTTGGCAATTGTCTTATTGAATGAGGAGTGCTTGAGAGAGAGACGAGTCGGAAACATGTAGGTTTGTGGCCCTTCAAGGACTGGCGTTTTGAGACCTATGAGCTAGATTATAGCAGGGTTCACATTTTGTTTTAATGTGTCCAAACTACAGCCCGGATGCCATTTGCAGCCCATCTTCTACATTTTTGCAACCCACAGCAGATGCAATGTAAAATGCTGTTTAAAAAAGTACTATAAGCTTTAATAGTACCCTCTGTGAGAAATGTGGAAAGGTTTGCCTCATCGCCTTTAACACAGGCTTGACAGCAGTTTTTTTAAATAACAGATCATGTTACATCTTGCTTTATTGATTTTAACCATGTTTAATAGGTCAAAGTACGTCAAAATAAAATACATGACCCTTACGTCTTTCTAATGTTCGTATGTGGCCGTCAATGAAAAAAGTTTGGCTGCCAATGATTTAGAATAATTGCCGGCTTGCTTTTTGATTCATAGTATACTGTTGCTGACTGTGTTCCACAATGCTAAGTAGATAAGATAAAAAGAGTGTCAAAACTAATCTGGGGGTACACGGTAGTAAAACTTATTATATTATTTTCCCTCCTGAGTCGTCAGACTTAATCAATACACTATTTCAAATTATTGTTGTGCTGTAGATTTACCGGCACTTATTTTTTACAACATGCACGCATTTGAGTTTAAATTTGATGTGTTCAATCAAAAGACATTTATTGTTGGTCTACAGCTTTTGCTTACTCTTTTTATTTACATTTATTCATTTAGCATGGTAAATGTTATTGTAACAAAAGCCCTTCTACATTTTCTTTAAAAACAAAACTTATTAATATGGGGGAAATATGGCCATTTAACAAAAGTAGTGTGATATTTTTGATCAAGGTTATTATACCATCAAAATTTGATATCGACCATGCCTAGTGGTGTACTCGAGATAATCAATGCAGCAAACCGCACACAAAGATGTCTATCATAGAACCTGTGAGAGGCAGCATGATGCCAATAAATGAATAAAGTAATTGAAGAAGAAACACAAAAAGATAGGGAGAGTGCGAGCTTCTCTTTTTCTTGTGAAAAATTACTTGAGACGCGTCGGAACCTTCAACACAAGCAATTATTCCTCAATTTGTGTGGCTTCATTCTGTTTCATGTAACTATCACGGCAGAGCTGACCTCACCTCAGGTGTATAATACGAATGAGAGAGGCGGCGAGGCCAGTAGAGATTCGTCCGGTGCTGCAGCAAAAACTCAGATTGGCCAGGAGAGCACGGGACATCTTGGGAAGGAAATAGAGCAGCTGCACCATTTGTTGCTGGCACTCTGACGGGAGAAGAACCACAGCACCTTCCTGCGGATCTTTGGGGAGGCAAACGCACACGTCACGCTTACACTACGCGACATCATGCGCGACACTACGGAAAATTGCTATGATACCAGGAAAACCAAAACTAGTTAGTGGCAGTGAAAGCCTTGGACGCTCAGATAACGTGCGTGTATGCGTACGTGTGCGTGCGGTGTCTGTCTTTTGCTGACGCACATGCTGATGTCAGAAGCCCACAGACAAAAGAACTGTTGTGATGGTGAATTTCCAGCAGTTCCTGTTAGAACTCTTGACCACTCCCTCCACTCTTCTTCCTCCTCCTTGCTGCTGCTTCCTCGTCACACAACAATCACACTATCTGACCGTCCTGATCTTTGGAGCTTGTGGCCTAGCTTAATTCTGCCTGGGAGCTACAAAGTGCCTCCTAAAGCAGCTCGGCTGTTGTAAATTTTGGTTTTGGAGACGTTGAGCCAAGATTCTTGTGTAAGCAGTCAAGAGCATCTAAGGATTCTAGCCAAACTCCTGGGTAACTAATTATGCAGAAAATGTAACAGAGAATAGTTTTAGTTTATGAAAACATTTTTAACCAGTGAAGAGCTGGGCTAGAATCCTTAGTTGCTCCCAAGTAATTTTTCAGTAAAAGTAAGAGAAAGTAGTTGTGTGTGGTAATTTGATAGTGCACAAAACATAAAAAGAACAGTACCAGTGGAAAGTTGTGTTTTTAATTATTAAAAAAAAAAATAAAAAGTAGTGATGAGTATTGATGCTTTTTTGTGTATGCAAGAACCGCTTCCACACAAACCTAATGAGGACTATAACAAATGGATGCACGGATTTTACATGCGTACCGTAAAGCTTGCAGGCGTGCGTCTGAAGACTGCTGAGCAGGTCTTTGTTGCCTCGGGAAGCAGCAGCCTGAATGGACTGGATGAGCAGCGTGGAGAGAGCTGGGTTACGGTGGCCCAGCTGGGACAACTGCACGGGAAGAAACGCCAGCCATCGACTGAGCACCTTACTCCTTCAGAAGAGGAGAGACACAATAAGGGTTCATATTATCAGCTATTATTGTTAGTGAACGTCATGACGTCAACATGCGAGTGCCTGAGGGGTATTTGTGTTTGCGGTGTGTCTGCTGCATGCGCCACTAACAAATCTGCAAAATGATTGAATATGGATTTTGCGAATTAGTGCATTAGTGCTGTCTTCACGAGTGAAAATAGAGCTTTGGTTTCATACCTAGGTGACCTAACTTTTCTCTTAAGACTGCCCTGCTTTAAACCACCCAATCACTGAGCTAGGTGCAATGCCCACTGTTGCATAGCAATGAAAGCCATACGCTGCATGATAAAAGGTCGGAGAAACACTACCTCATTTGCACTATAACTAGCCTACACACACACACACAAAGTAATTTCTGCCAGTGTTCCAGTTGGCGATGGCTGTTAAGTTTTTCATTTGTGTATTTCTCCCAAAGCATATCAAATACTCAATCCTAATGAGATTTTTTTTTTAAAGCCAATTTGGTGTCGAGTAGCATTGTGAAATAGTGGTTAGCATGTCGGCCTATAAGTGTGGAGGTCATGGGTTCGCCTCCGGCATTCCAGTGTTGGGTTTTCATGTTCGCCCTCTGCCTGCTTGGGTTTTCTCTGGCAAAAAGATGCATGGAAGGTATGTTGGACATTCTAAAATGTCCTTAAAGTGTTCATGTGTGTGAATAGTTGTTTGTCTTATGTGCCCTGCAACCAGTTCAGAGTGTATCCCGCCTATTCTCCAAAGACAGCTTGGATAGGCTCCAGCGTGACCGCAACCATTAAAATGATAAGCAGTCAAGGTAACAGATGGATATTTGATGTCACCTTAACCATCCTTACTAGATGGGCTTCTGTTGTAGTCTCTTGTTAGAGTGTATTTAAGAAATAATCCCATTTTAGAACCGAATTGCAGAATAATGGTTTGCACTTGTGGCACGTCCACCTCACAGTTCAGGGACGCGAGTTCAAATCCAGCTAGCTCCGGCCTTCCTGTGTGGAGTTTGAATGTTCTCCCCGAGCCCACGTGGGTTATCTCCGGGCGCTCCGGTTTCCTCCCACACTCCAAAAACAAGCATGGCAGCTGTATTGGACATATTAATTGTTCTTAGGTGTGTTTGGGTGCGTGAATGGTTGTTCGTCTTGGTGTCCCCTGCCTACTGCTCGAAGTCAGCTGGGATAGGCAAGCAAGCCTGCGACCCTTGTGAGGATAAGCGGCTCTAGAAAATGGATGGATGGTTTGCACTTACCTCGTAATATGTGACTGTCCTTGCTCTTGGAGATAAATTTTGCTGTAGAAAGACAGAAGAAGAGATCTGGTCTGTAGTGTCAGGTGCCTCTGCTGATAGTACGCGTACACTGCTGCAAGCAGGTCTTCTGTCACTGCTGCAACACAACAAAGTAAGGACGTTTCCACGATTGCAATTCATCTGTTATTGCATTTTATTCAAGGCTAATCAAAAGCCCCAGCATTAGGAGCATATACTGTATGCAATGTAAGTCCAATAAAAGGCTATTTCATGCAAACATGTTCTAAAGACTCACTTTTGCTTTTTTGCGTGAGCACCATCCTCCACACAGTCCCGAGCAGCATGTGCAGCTGCCGATAGCTGAGCTTCCCTTCGCTGCTGAGCGTGTCTCGTACAAAAGTCCTCAGGGGCGTCAGCCAATCGCCGTCCGCCTCTTGGCCACATCCCTGCCGCTGGCTCAGTGACACCATCACTTGGCTTAATGTGATGTTCAATGCCAGGGGATCCACCGTCACATCGGGGATAGCTGCAGTCTGCTTGCACCTATGGTAAAGACAGTTGAAATGAAGCCAATACACAATATTTATAGTATGCCCCATAGTAGAAAAATACACTTTACCCCAAATACCTAATGGAATCCTCACTAAGATACTTGAATACTAAAACATTTAATAACTGCATCCCTAAATCTATCTGACCGATACAGTATTTAGGTTTCCTAATTCTTTTAAGTTTTACATTCAGCAGCTAGTCAAGAAGCTGAAAGTGCATCTGGGTATTTATTTCCGACGGTAGTCATGTAGTTGGGCTGAAATTAGAGGACTGTTTTGGCCATTAAAGAGTTCATTCCATTATTTTTGTTTCAAAAGACTTCAGGGAGCCATTGACTGCATTGTTTTTTAAATCCCAAGTACTGGATTCTTTTTGTCCAAATATTTAAAATATAGAAAGTGTTGTGCATAACACATAAAACAGATAAAAAATATTCTTGTAAGAAGGAGAAAACAACAACAAAACATACCTCTTGTTATTAACTTTCTTCTTATGTTTGGGTGTGTCACGGAGACCGTAGGGAAAGTTTTTCATGAAATGCTGTTTAAACTCTCCTAAGTACTCTTTGCGGAACCATGCATCCTAGGAAAAAGAAAAAAAAAAACACATCTTCTATAAAGAAACATTCTAAAATGTTTTCATGATTCCAGGGGTATTTGTTGCTTTCCTTATCTCACCAGCGCATCTTGATGCTCCTTCCGTGGCGCCAGCTTTCGGAGCAGTTGCAGAATGGACAGGACCTGGAACATTACAGACATAGCCTCTGGGCTCAGCAAGTGACCTCCCTCAGAGTGGTTCCAAGGTGAGTCACTAGTGTTGGCCTCCACCCACACTTCCAACAAAAGTGGGACCAGCGTCGATGCAAAGCTCTGGACAGCCTCCGCCGAGTCCAAACCTTCACATGCTTCACCTGGATGATCTGAATCTGGTCTATTGAAATAACAATATTGGGAAATAAAAGGTTGTTGAGACATGACTGTGAAAATTTGGGGCCATAATCTTCCTTCAGGTGTCTCTAATGATGACGAAGATAAAATTCCACATCTACATTAACATTTATCCATCCATTTTCTTAGTACTTGTTGGAAAATAAATTAATAAAAGCATCACTTTCTTACCTGAGTTTAAATGTTGAATGCGGACTTGGTTTGCTCCCAGAGTGCTCATACACCTTAACGCAAATCTTGCTGTTCATGATCTCCTCCCAGGTGACATTCACAGGCGTAATTCTGCTCTCGCCACTCGAACCAAACACTCCCTCAGATGGGGCTGACATGTCACCTTCCTCCACTGGTCTTTCCTCAACTACTGCTTGAAGGAAACGCCCGAGTCTAAAACATAAGTGACACCATTTGCAAGGTTAGCAGCAGAATTTTTAGGGGGCAAGTTCAACCACAATTTTTCAACATCAAAATGAAATGTACAGAACAAATGAAAGTGTGAATAAATCTGCTGGGATAAAGTGAGCTCATGATAAATGGGTTCAAGAACTAAAAAGCTGTGTTTATATGTTTGTTTCCAATGAGTAGTACCTGAGGAGAACAGAGAAGCGCCACTGCTGGCTGGTCACACTCCTATTTGGGTTGACGGAGAGTGCCCATGTGCATCCCTTGACCTCCTGTTCCTTTTTAGCTCTTCCGTTACTCTGTCTGTGAGAAATTAACTCCAGGAAGTTGGTGAGTAGCACAGCGGGCCGTGCTGCAAGCAGAGCCGGATAGTGCTCCAACAGCACATCCAGAACCTTCATGGCATCTTCTTGGATGCTCAACTCAATGTGAGTCATGGCACAACACAGGTGGGCGCTGAGGAGGGGGAAAAATGGAGCCACACGTTCCGCGGGCACAGACTGGGCAATATACCTGTAATTAATTCAAACTGTTACCGTAGTTGTGACAGGGGTGACTGGTACTAAAATATTTGTTTTTTTTCGAACCTGAGCACACGTGTGGCTGTCACCCGAACATTGGCATCCTTGTCTGTGAACACAGCAGCCACCTCTGACAACAAGCGGGACAAATGCTGCTCTAACAGAGAAGGATTTGCTGACAGCAGCTCCCTTAAACCAAGTAAGGCTCCATGCTTCACATTGGCATTGTAATGATGGAGCTGAGAGAACAGGTCCTGATAAAGGGGAAATTAATGCACACAAAATTGTCAAAACAGTTATTTGCTGCTGTTTGTTTACATCTGAAAAACGGCATTGGTTCGTGAGTACAAGAACCACTGATACAAAACACTTACATTGATGCCAAGCTGCCTGTTTGTAGTCGGACCACTGATGTCTGTCTTGAGTTGTTCTGGCAAATATATTCCCTTTGTGCGAAAATTCGTATTGGTGGCATTGTCTGCTCTCGGCTTCTTCTTTCCCACTTTTAATTTCACCTTTAGGAAGTCATCTTGTCTCTTCTTCTTCTTGGATTTCAGTTTAGCCATCTGTAATCAAAAGTTTTATTTGATTTAGAACAAAATGGACAAAACAGGATGGAAATGCATCACCACGCTGCAGAAAATGAAATAGAAAACAGCTCGCAACCAAAAGAGTGACGGTCACATTCTCCCAGACATGCTGCAGGCTTCTCTACATGTATTAGCAAGCTAACTGAATAAGCAACATTACCAGTGTTTTTTTCTTTAACCTACCTCAGCTCAGCTCTTGTCTGTGCTTGTTATAATTTTACACTGCGACGCAGACTCGTCGATATGTGAAGGAGAAGAATATGCACAGATAATACTATCGTTTAAGTGTTAAGTTAATATTTTGTCTTTTTTGTGCGTGTAATGCGCGTCGTTAGGTTGATTCAAATGTACGCTTACTTTCTAAACCGACGCCGCCCTTTTTCATAAGAATAACAGCGGCGGGGCATAGGGAATAAACATTTAGCTATCAATATCACTCGTTTTTTACTGTGATAAAACGTGTGACATTTTTATTCACAAAAAAAGACGGTTTCTATGAAAATTGTAAGGATCGGTTTTTAAACAGAAATTAACTTCTCCCATATCTGTCAAAGATGTCCAAACGTTAATCTCAACGGTGTGTCTCGGTGAGTAATACAAACACATATCAGTGGTGGTCCTCGTAAATGCCTTAGACAAAGGATTCATTTGCTTTAAATTGAATTTCTATTTGATGAGTGGACGCGTGAAAAAAGATTTTTTCTTAACTGACGCTCTTCGTCTTAATTTTACTTTAGAGGTATTAATTTAATTCAGTTGGCAATGCGCGTTTTTTTAAGCAGGCACATTTCCGGTATTCTCAAACAAAAATATCTTTCGTCGCCTCCCACCGTTGTTCAATCAGCCGTCAACTTTCATTGGAGCTTTTATTGAAAACGTCTCAGGTAAATATTGGAATAGTTATATGTTTTGTGGAGTAAGTTTCTGTTGTTTTATCAAAATGTATTAGCGTTCTTCAAAAAATGGCTTGATTCAGGCCTAAATGAAGTTGCGTCGCAGGTTTATTGAGTGGACGAATGCACTGTGGTCACTGCGTTATCTGCTTAATCTTAAAATGGCTACCCTGGTCTGACTTTATTTTTCTGTGTTTTAAACATCGATCTGAAGAAACCGAGGAAATGAATTTCAACCGTGCAGGTAACCTTTTTGCTAGCAAAAACACCCAGAACAAAGGGCCGCTCTTGAACACCAAGATGTTCGGAGAGGTAAGTATTTCGTGAGACGGTCACTTTGTTTTATAAAATAATACCTAAACAATAAGAGGAGTGCGGGAATTGTGTTAAGTTTAAATTGTAACTGATAAAAGACTCAGCTGCAACCTGCGGCATTCACGTGGGTCTTTGATCTTAATCGCTGTTCCTTCGGGAAAGGGAGTATTAATTCCCAATCCCGTAAATCCCGTGTATGCATTCTACATTTTAATCCTCATGACTGCATCGCCCTCTGACCCTCACAAATGTGAACGTGATCACTGTCGTGAGTAAAGTAACGATAACATGCACTTGTGATCTTAATGTAATGCCTCTTTCATTGAGCACATTGCATCCATGTAAATGAACATGAGGCCTTGGCAGAAACTGAGGCAACACGTTGAGATCATTATCATCTTATACCTGATGAGCAGTGGACACTGTTCCTGATGATTGGAACATCACAAGTGTCTATTTTCCAGGTAGAATAAAATATCAGATTGCAGTCATGTAATATGTCCCCACTGATGTTAAAGTAGGATCAGTAAACGAATGGAAACACTTCTCAGGATACAATTCCGAATGTGGAATTCTACATTTGTCCCGCAACAAAATCCCCTTTTCATTAAGAGGCCACCTTCATCTAATCAATAGCTTGTTTTCGTTCTAAACAAAAGATGAAATGAATGCCAGAAAAGTGGCATATTTGCCCTGAGGTTTGAATCTTGGTTCTAATCCTCCTGTGTGGCGTGTATTTGTTCTTCCTGTTCTAGGATTTTTTTTTAATGTACTCTGTAATTGAGTGCTATTTAAGAATGAGATTGAGGGCTTGGCCTTTATTTACCTGTGGCCTCTGGCCTTGATACTCATGGCGCACATTCTCACTTTGTGAGAATTCACACTGACTTGTGGCTATTAGTACACATTTAGCCACGACAATGATGATACAGGAGCGTCATCATACAATGTTTACATTGCGTAGTGAGCAGTTCAGTCCCCAGCTAAATTTCGCCATGTCACTAATTCCTCTATGTGTCTTTCTCCTCCTTGTGGACTTAATTCCATCCTCATGACTCGGCAAGTACGAACAACAGCACTCTGCTGACATAGGTAAGTCTTCCACACGTGTACTTGGTACACTGCCTAAGCTGAGAGAATTGAAGCTAGAGTCCTTGTTGTCTCTGCTTCATATCATGTGTCTACCACACTGAAACTTTCAGCTATTGGGCTTGGTGTGTGCCAGTCAAATGTATTGTTTAACGGAAACCAATAATCTGTAGCTGGACCAAGACATTTGTTAAATGATCAAAATCATTTTTTATAATAGACTGCAAACCTGTAACCATTTCGGGTTTGCACATTTAACATTTGTTTTTGCTTCACTAAACCTAATGAGTTTTAAAGGATGTAAATGAATGAATGCAGAGCTTTTGTTCTGCAAAAATACCATGAGTAGCCGCAGCCAGTGGGTTAGCAGCCCAGGCTTTTCACCTGCTGGTTGACCCACTTGACTCTCAGCTGGAGGGGACAATGGTCACGTGGTTCAAGCCTCATACGTGACTGCTACATGGCTGAACTCTGCTCGTGAGGCTAGCAATTAATTGTATACAGTTTAATAACGTAGAGGCAACATTACCCAGTCAAACGACATGTAAATACCCACGTAATTCCAGTTTACTTTGGTGTCTGCTCTTTATTAACGGCATCGGGACGAAATGACAGGAGCCAAAGTTGACTGCAGTTTTCCAACTTTGGAGGTACAATCGGAGCTCGGCAATGCACCTCTGTCAGGTTCTTTCACAATGCTTGAACCGGATAATGAAATTTGACACATCTCTGAACCAATTCTACTGGAAGTATTCAACTCCTGCTCTTTTTTTTCTTCCTAGGGTAGTCAATTTTTTCATCAGACACCCTTTTTCACTGAGTTCTGTGTTGAAGGCACAGATGAATAAATGCAGGACTTTGTCACTGCTTTATGTGAGGCCTTGAAGTTACATTGGCTGACTTAAGGCTGAACTTGCACTTCATGTGTGACTTAACATATTTCCACTTGACTTAATCTTTAGGTCCCAATCATCCCCTTCCCAATATGTGTAAAAATCTGATAGGTATTGGCTATTTTGCTAATGCATCTCCAGGGACAGTGGTCTTTGCAACTATTTTGCCACTGGATGGCACTGTATCCCTTCCTTTTGCATTTCAAACTGTGCTTCCACCTTGACACTGTTGAGACTTTCTACTATTTGAATGGCGATGTTTTTTTTGATACCCCATGAGAATACAATACCGACTTATAAATTGGTGTGCTTTGAAAAATATGTAATTCTGTTTTTGGACATTACTGCTAAAAATCACTTTTTAAAACACAATAATTGCTTTGTTTGGGTTAACCACCCCTAAATATCACTGATGTTTTACCAGTGTATGTCAGAGGAACGTCTTTCCAGACAGTACCATCAATTAACCAACTTTTGGATGACATCTCAAACTCTATGCTGGGTAAGTTAAAGATTTTTGTCCATATACAGTCACCATTGGACAAAACGCTAAAGCATTGTCATGAATGAAATGTTATCAGGTCTTCAATATGTGTGGGAGTACCGCAGCCCCAGTAAGACTGTACCGCCACACTATGAGTGCAAGCTTTGCAAGGTGACCCGCCTCCAGCATGATATGATCGCTCATGTGAAAAGCGCGCAACACAACTTTGCGTACTTGGTGAGTCATTGGGTTTTTATTTGTACAATAAAGGACAGCGAATACTTACTGTGCTTGTAGAAAATAATGGCGTGCACATGACGACTCATGTTTTCTAATAGGCGTAAGAGTGATAGGTGCAGCCGCTTGCTTTTATTGTTAGGTGGATTTCACTATCAATTCAAATCAATCTTTTCTTTACATTACATTTGAGCACTTGACTTTACTGCATTACTCAATGGGCTTCACACTTACTTTTTCTATGACGATACATCTTTGTCACGTAATCAGAAAAAGATGCATCCTAACAAAGTCCCCTGGGACAAGGAAGAACTTGCCAGAGATGCTGGTGTGAGGAAGACTGTTAAGGACATGGCAGCTGATGTTGAGCAGTTGATGGGAAGGGGAAAAGTCAGGGTGAGCTTTGATTTTTCATCCCCATTTACAGAATTTCAACTTGACAAGATATAGCTTCATTTGCCTGTAATAAGTTGTTTCTGGAGTATGTTTTCCTATTTGTTTTGGCGATGCTTTAGGTGATCATGAAGGAGCCCTATCTCATACCTGTTTTCAAAGGACTCGGTAAGTTTTTTTCCAATGAACTTGTCTGTGGAAAATGTGACTTGTTGGGATCTTTGGCTCCATTTGGGTACATTTTTGTCTGTTTTCAGCTTCTGCTCAACCCAGGCATTTACCAGAAGACAACATGGAACCCAATGAGCCACTATTTGGTGAGTTATTTTTGTTATGCTGCCCTATAGTGTGCCTTGTTCATAACCTGGATTAAACATTAACTCTGGTTTTCTAGGTCAAACGTTCAAAGACCAGACGTTTCATGACAGAGGTCTTTGCAATGAGTACCAAAGTGAAAACGAGGACGAATATGAGCCTTCCCATTCGAAACGATTTTCACCCAGGCGACGTTTCCCGGACTCCAATCCGGATGATTACGAGGGACCCAATTTTGGGCGCTTTTCACCCAAGGCACCCAATTTTGGGCGCTTTTCACCCAAGCGACGTTTGCCAGATGCCGATATGCCTCCAAGACTGTATCCGCATGCCCGTGGAGATGATTTTAGCCAAAATAATGAACATTATTGTCAAAAAAACAATGAACCTTATTGTTTTAAACTGAATGAAAGTTTCTTGACCAGTACCAAAGTGCCCGGGATAAGATGCCTCCCAGTCTACTGGACAGACCAATAAAGAGACCATTTAGGAGGCCAAGTCCCATGGACGAGCCGCCTGACAGACACTTGGATTCAGACGCTGTGTTTCATTTCCTGGTATGTGCTTCATTTCATGCCAATCATTCCTCCGCTTAATACTAGTGTACAATAATGCTGAGTCTCTTTGTGTGTTTAGGATACCTTCCAGATAGAGAATGAGCGTGATGCACAGTTTGCGCTGAAGGTGACACAGAAACTAACAGAGCAGCTGATGGAGTTCAGACTGAAGAGTATAAACGTAAGCAGCTTCACTCATGGAAAGTTTTAAATGGGGTAGGCAAGACAGCTGCAGATGCATGTGCCTCGAATAAACAGACTTTAAAAATCAGACTGCTCCCCCCAACTTATAAAGAGTGCTGAATAACGCCAGAGAACGCACTAACTGCTGACAACATGTGCCATAAAATAAAGTGTCAGCGTAATTGTTTTTTTAGTGCCGTGAATTATCAATTGAATGCCATTTCAAAGCGGTGTTTGTAATGAGACATGACTCGTGAACAACAGTTTCTGCGGTTGAGTCAGCCGCGGTGGCGCAATGTTTCCGGGAACAATTTTCAAAACGTGTTCATGTCCATACATGTCACCACACTTTGAAGCGTGTTTGTCATGCAAAGCAGTAACCAATGTTCTCCTGCGTACTCCCTCCAGTCAAAAAAAATAAATCTTGTGCTGTGCAGGGACAAGAAATCTCGCGGCATCTTCATCGCACGAGATTTTATCATATGACGTTTCATTCTATCCCTATGGGAAAATAGAATCACGTGTCCTTGTCAATGGCATCTGTTCTCCACAGGATCATAGTGAGAGGGACTTTTCAATGAACTCAAACTTCTCGTCGTCGCCCTCCTCCAGCATGCCAAGAAATAATGACAGATACTCTCAAGCTCTACCTAGAGGTATACTACACTGCCAAAATTAACCTTTCATTCATTCATGCTTTATTCACATTAGCCAGAAAAAATGTGTGCTCATCACCTTGTCAACTTAGTTGGCCTCAGAATTACTTTGTAAGGTTCACGCGTAACTTGTAGTTTCACATTTTTATTGACAATTTTTGTACAGGATGGATACTGTTCAGGCGAAGTCAAAATGACCACGCAAGCTTTTATGCGATCTTGATTCAGTGTGTATCACCCGACAGGTCAGCCTCGGTTCTTGAATGGCCCTCGCAGATTCTAGCGACGATGCAACAACTCAAGATCTTTGTCTTCAGTGTGTCCATTTGGTCTTAATGTGCAGGAGCAACTTTAATACTGTACATACATTTCATAAATCTTTTTTACCTATATTTTGAGGGGATGGGGGGGATTGGGTTTCTCTTCAGTCTTCAATGCCTGCAATAAACAAATGGCAACGCGGTTTTTCGATTGACTTGCTAAATCAGTAGTGCCCATGTACGTTTTCCAACAGAAAACATCAGGGAAAAAAAGCTTGAGAAATCTGCAAACATACAGGAAAAAAATGCAGCTCTTTCAAAACAGTCTTAACTTTAGTGAAAGGCAGATAGATGAGTCCGATGCACAAATCTGAAATGTGATTTGGAGACAGGATTTTAGTAAAGGTTGGGGGAGCTGATGTTGGCAAAAACATGTGACAGTCCAAAGAAAATTGTGGCGTGGCAGTGGCTTTTTTTCTTCCGGTATAAAAATATTTATAGTCATCGGAAGCACAGCAGCTCCTTTAATGCAGGCCTTCGTTAGCAAAGATGTTCATTTGTTTAGCGGTAATACGTGTTATAATTGCATTTTCTCCCAGCAAGTCTTGGCTGAGCTTCTCGGCCATGGAAACAAACTTCAAAGATTTAAACTGCACCATGGCCGTGCATGAAGCTTTGCCATCATCGTTTAAAGTGATGACGTCGTCTTCTGTGACTTTATATTTGCGTGACAACTCCAGCATCAGGGTTTCCTTCATATTTTCCGGCATGTTTTGAACTAACAGGCAGGTTTTCGTTCTTTCATGCCGTTTCTTTTCCAAAATCTCACTTTTTGTGTGGGAAGTCCCGTTGGATCTGCTTTCTTCCAATTGATTTTTCCTTATCATGTCATTCATTTCAGGCCTGCTAATGGCCGACACTTGAATGCGGCCTGACCCGAAAGGCAAGTCATCTCGAGTCATTGCATGTTCATAGTCTTCCTTGCGGTTCAAAATGAGGAAGGCCGTGTCCGTCCGGTCTCTGTTCTTGTCAAGTAAGTGTAGTATTTTAGATTTTGGCATATGATAAAATTCAAACATTTGCATTAACTCGGTCTTGGTTGTCAACACAGACAGATTGCAGACTTTGATAATGTATTCTTCTTTTGGAGCGTACAGTCTGGCCTTTTTGGGAGGTTTGCCTTCCTCCTCCGACCTGAGTTGATGTTTGCGGTTCGCCGTGTCTGTCAGGGACTCTCTCTTCCTTTTTGGGTGAGAGCTTCTGCATTCTTTCATCGCTAGGTTCCACAGAACCTCCGTGGCTTTGCGTACTTCCACGCAAACAGGGCCCATGAAGTGATTGTTAAACTGCAGCGCGTTAATCGCGTCTCGCTTATTGCCAAACTTGACGAGGCACACGTAGCGGTGTTCCAACTTCATGTTGGTTACAACTTCCTCAACCTTCAGACCTTTAAAAAAACATATTATATCCTGCTTCGTGATTGAGGCTGGCAATCCAAACAGCCTCACGTAACCCGGCACTGACGCCTGCGTCTCTAGAATTGTTCCTCTTTCCTCTTGTCGGCCATTTTGTGACATAACCTCCTTTTGGTCACTTTGACAGGGCTTGAGACTTTCCAGCGCAGTACAAACCCCCAGGAGAAATGCATTTTGTAAAATGTCTGACGTCTGTGGCTCATCAGGATTTGGCACGTACTCACCAGTAGAAAAATTGGTGTACTGGTTGCATATTGGTGGGCACTGACTAGGAGCAAGCGCTTGAAATTTTTGGGGGGAGTGTGACTTATCATAAGCCTGTACAAAATCACTGGAAACATCAGGTGATGAAATTCTGAGCGCAGGTAACTCATCACAGCTTTGCGGATGCCCACTAATGGCGGGAATTGTTCTGGGGTCACATGGTCTATCACGCATCTGAGAACCCCCTTTGGCAATGGGGGGTGTCCCCGGCTCACAAAGTTTATCAAAGGGCTTAACGCATGTATTGGAAAAAACATGTGGATACGTTTCCCAATCGCGCGGCTTGCCTAAAGTCTGCAGATCTCCACTCGGCAAGGACGGTGATGAAATTTTGAGAAAGGAGGCAGACGCAGTTCTAGGATCACGTGGTGGTGACTTCGGGGTGAAAACTGGAGGCGCCACAGATGGTGGCAGAGTTTCACCTACCGAATGCTTCTTCTTTTTCTCCCTAAATTTTTGTAGTTTACATTCCAGTTCTGGAATACTACTCAAACATATGAGCACCTTGGAGCCTTTCAGAAGACGTCCGCTGCGGCGGACGGCGGATCGGGCCTCACTTTCAGACTTGAACGCTATAAAGGCCTCGCGGTGCGGTCCTCCCAGGATCATGATGCCGCAAGTGAATATCTTCAAACCCGGAAAAAAGTCCCGGATGTCCTTGGCGCTCGCTTTCGCGTCGAGTCCCTCTAAACGCACAATGCCGGCCTTTTTTCCTCTTCCGTCCATTTTCCCCCTCCGTCATTCGCTCCAACAAACTGGCTGTTTTCTTGAAAACAGAAGGTAAAGAGTCACAAGCACGATGGGGGAAAAATGGGGGGGGGGGGGGGGCGGATAACTCGGGTAGGACGAAAAAAAGTACAAACCAGTGCTTTCGGGAATAGTTGACGAAAGAGTGGGTGGGTGACGGGTGATTGCGTTTTTGTATGCTTACGCCTACACATTTATTCCCGCCCATCTTGGTCCATGGCGATTGGTCAGTCTACGTCATGGAATACATCACTATTCACCGCCCACTTTGTCCTCGCTTGCAAGAAGAGATGCCAAATTAGTAAACACAAGTAAGTAAACATTTTTGAAAAGCAAACTTGTTCAAATATACCTGCAAAGACGTTTGAATGTTGGATCAATATTGGAAAACATCCATCATCAAAGTCAGTATTTGCCCTTTACATTTCAACATGAATCGTTGCCAAAGTTAGTATTGACCCTTTACATTTAGTTAGTATTGACCCTCCGCGACAATTAAACCGTAGCAGCCACTGATGTGAGTTTATTTATATTCTCTCTAAGACGAAAAATCGCTTAGGTACATAGGTGTCGAACTCCAGTCCTCGAGGGCCGGCATCCTGCATGTTTTCCGGTTTTCTTTCCCCAACACACCTGATTCAAATGATTAGCTCATTAGCAAGCTCTGCAGGAGCTTCAAAATGATCCCAATCATTTGAATCAGGTGTTTTTGAGGGAAAAGGTTTGAAAACATGTAGGATATCGGCCCTCGAGGACTGGAGTTCGACACCTGTGGTTTAGGAGATCAAATCAATCATGAGCACTCATCGGATTTGGCACACTTGGGACTTATGTATGACACATATTTAACGGTAGATATGATCAATGAGAAGTGCTCCGTAGTGCAATCCAGTATCAATAAAAACATATAGCCTATGCCTTAACACTAACGTTTTAATGTACTGCTGACTGCTGAAAGAAAACTTCTGTCAAACCAGACGCTGAAGTCATATGCTTACATCCAGTGACTCACGCTCCACCAGGTGGCAACGGATAATTTCACTTTTACGTTTTTAAACTGAGCCCTTCGAATGAATATAACTGGAAATGTATCAATTGAAGCTTCAATGGCTTGATCACAACACATTGAATCATGACTTTAAAGAAAAGGGCGTGACCAATAAATTGTCGCAAAATCTGAGTTAATGAGACAATAAAAGTTGCTCTGCTTTGACCTATATGAGCATATCTTCTTCAATTGTCACACATTTGATGAGTCTAGTCCTGAAGACATCCCCAAACCTATTTTTCTAGCGGAACAAGAGTTTTTCTGCAACTGAGTTTACCCAAACTACCCCACATTTGGATCTGTCATATAAAAAATCAATAAAATAAATCCAATTTGTGATCATCCCAATGCGGCACAGGCTGTTAGTGTGGTTCTGGTTCACTTGGGTTTTTCATAGGTCCCTTCCGCAATCCTTTTTTAGTGCATGTGCTTGGGACACACTTGCACTGAGTGGCCACACTTAATAATTGAAATTAAATGTAAGATAAGTACAGCAAAAGACGAATGAAAGATTTACCCAAAATTGTAATTCAGTTGGAAATAATCCTACTTACAGGTCGAACAAATTGAATATTTTAACTCCAAAGACAATACCTGAAAAGTAAATCCAACAGATATCCAGTTTATTAGTGTACAGTTTACTACCAGTTTTCCACTATAAACTACAGTTTTTCAAGTTTTGAAATCCCCCAACCCCCACCCACACCTCATATGTTGCATGAGTCATTTCACGGAATACTCTTAGGCCACAAACCCTTGCTGTTTCCTATGCAGTGAGTCATTTCTCGGAATACTCTTACACCACAAAGCCCTGCTGTTGTCTGTGTAGTCTGTTGTCTTCTTTTCAAACCCCAGATTATACATGTGTAAATGACTGTGAAAGTGTTAGCGTATGAGATGGTCTGCAAACCACACCCTTTTAAACAGACCATTTACCATTGAGTCTTTGGCACTCTTCATTTTTGGCATACAGTAAATTGTTGATATAATTCTGGTTATAAGTTATATAAAAGTGATCTCCATTAAAAAAATCTGAAAGAGGTGGTCAGTATACATTTTTTTTGCTGGTCTTTCATAAATTTGTTGAAAATTGATTTATGCTTTTTTTTCCTTTTGTTTATGCTAAAAAAGGAGATCATTTTAGGTGTACAAAAATCCTTTGTTTTTCACGCACACACACAGTTTTACTGAATTGAAGTGTCCATGTAAGTGGGTGTGACAAAACCAGAGAAGTCTGCACTTAAATAACTTTATGATAATGATGACTTTCCATTATTGTACAATATGAAAAGACTGTTTTCAGTCATTGGATGTATAGATGCTCCTTTAATGCAGGTCTTTGTTAGCAGAAATGTTCATTTGATTAGTGGTAATACATGTTGCCTTTTCCTGGTCATGGAAATGCATTTCAAAGACTTAAGTGGCACAGTGGCCCTGCATGATGCTTTGCCCCTGTTTAAAATAATTAAAATAATGTTTTCTGTGACTAACCCTTCACCTGTTTTGAATTAATTGGCACATTTTTGCATAGGCAACCAGATTAGTTTCCACAATTTCACTTATTGTGGTGGGAAGTCATCCTGAATCATTGTGCTATCGAGTCTTCTTTCCATTTCATCTCAGTTTATCGCGAGACTTGAATGTGGCCGGAGCTTGCGAGTCATCCATCGCGAGTCATCCGCCTTGTGGTTATGACAAAGGTCATGTCATGTGTCAGGTTCATTTGTCAGACATTTGTAAGAAACTGTACACAAAAAAGGAGACAAGGCAATCTTGTAAAAATACGTGGCGAAACATTCTGATAACGCCTAGCAAAAACATCGATAAGAGTCACAGATGTGGGAACGCTCCGACTAGCAGGCTTGAGCGGCCTTCCTTCTGCTTGAGACAAAACGACGACAAGGCAGTTCTTTTCCCACAAACAGTGCACTCATTCTCCCAGCGTACCATAAACATACCTAACAGTACATCAGCAGTTTTATTTATTCATTATCATCATTCAGTATATATTTATTCATTCACACAGCAAAGCATTTCTTCATTGCGAGCAATGAATCTTTACAAAGAATGCAAAGAAGGCTTTTGGAACAAGTTCCAAAATAATACCATATAAGGAATTGTCTGTAGTGTGAGTGTGTGTATGAGTAAGTGGGTGTGCAAGCAATGTGTTTTTATATGATATAACATATATACATATTGTTGGAACTTCCACATTTGTTTGTAGTTTTGATTGCCGGCCCAATTGAATAATAGCATATTGTTTCCATACCTTTGTGAAAAACTCCTGCGCGTTCGGGGAAGAGCCGGGATAAACACACATGCACACATTCATCGCGTCAATCGTCAATAACACTTCGAAGATTTATTATTACCAAATTGTCTAATGCGGTTTACAAGACATTTATCTAAAACAGAGATCTCTGGATCATTCCCGTGTCATGGTGAGAATGATGCCGGTTCTTCATCTGCCGCCCTCTCTTATATTTGCCGGTCCACCGAATGGGGGTTGTCGCCGATCCATGTCATCATGTTGGGTTGTTTCCTGTCCACTGCTGCCTCCTTTCGGTTGGAGGATTCCAATCCAGACGTTTCAGCAACTGTGAAGATGCTTTTGAACATACTCAAGTACACATTAGAAACATTCTTCTTTTTACACCATTATATAGCCCTGACTTTTGTTACATTAATCTGATCTTTTAACTCCTACATTGTAAGGTACAATATTTCTGTATTTTTATTGTTCGTGCCCGTGTGTGTGCCCCGAACGTCCCATCTGTGTGTTCGAGATTGAGCATCAGACAATGCATTCTGGAGGACTTTTCCCCCACTCCTTTTATGGCGCCCGTCTCTTTTGTTACTGCCGTGAGTAAGTCCCTGACTGTCTAGTCCTCAATACGTATTATAATTTGTGCCCTATTGATACTTTGTGTCTTTGTTTTACCGATTGTATCACAAAGACAAATGATTGCATTAGGCGTTGACCTCCCGGGCTGGCTCTACAGAAAGTTGCTCTGAATTTTATTTGCCAATCAACCTATGTGAAACTACATTCCTTCAATATGTACAATTATTCCATCAGTTTTGTTTTTAATTAATGTGTTAGCGTGTTTGATAGATGTGCGTGCAAGAAAGGAGGGAGAGTGCTACTTGCGCTGGAAGGGAAAAAAAAGATTTGACCATGCGCCGTTTTAGCATGGTATTCACGACTGCACAGCGAATAGGACCAGACAGAGTTGCCTTCAGAGACCTGAGAAGCCCTTTTTAAGGATTATACAATCAAGTATCCACAAACGACTGAGTTGATGATGCCCATGTTTGCGTAGTTTGACCTTCCAAGGAATGTTAGGAATCCGTGACGATGCACAGATCATCGCGACGGATCGGAGATGCACGCAGTGGGTGTGTGTCTGTCGTTGCGGAACGGAGCGGTGCGCAGATGATGCAGTGGAATCGCCCTGTTACGGTTCGCCGTGATTGTCGGAGACTTTGTCATATTCTTGCAATGATTGTTTTTGCGTTCCTCCATCACTAGGTTCCACTGAATCTCAGTGGCTTTGCGTATTTCCACGCAAATGGGGCCCATGTACTGATTGTTGAACTGCAACGCATCATCAGCGTCTCGCTTATTGTCAAACCTGACGTAGCACACGAAGCGGTTTCCCAACGTAACGTTTGATAAAACTTCCTCAACCTTCAGCCCTTTGAAGAAAGAACTAATATCCTCCTTTGTTGTTGAAAGTGGCAATCCAAACAGCCTCACATATCCTGGCACGGATGTCTGCCGCTCTGATGTCGTACGAACCCCCAGGAGAAATGAGTTCTGCACAAAGTCTGACCTCTGTGGCTCATCAGGATTCGGCACGTACTCACCAGAAGAAAAAGTCGCGCACTCGTTGCTTATTGGTGGACTCTGATTAGTGTGTGACTTGTCAGATCTCTGTGGAAAACCCCTAGAAACATCAGGTGAACCTCTGACAGGTAACTCATCACAGGTTTGGGGGCATTCACTGATTGAGGGACTTGTTCTGGGGTCACATGGCCTGTCACACGTCTGTGAACACCCATTGACAATGGGAGGTGTTCTGGGATCACAAAGTTTATCAAAGGTCTGCACACATCTATTGGAAAGGCTATATGGATGCATTTCCCTATCACGTTGCTTGTCGAAAGTATGCAGATCTCCACTCGGCAAGGATGGTGATGAAATTTTGACAAAGGAGGCAGATGCAGTACTAGAATCATGAGGCGGTGACGTCGGGGTGAAACCAAATGGAGGCACCACAGAGCTTTCTTCATCACGTGGTAGTGTTTCACCTACAGAAAGCTTCTTCTTCTGCATGAAGTATTGTAGCTTAGATTCCAGTTCTGAAATACTGCTCAAGTATATTAGCACCTTGGAGCCTTTTAGGAGACGCCCACTGCGGCAAACGGCACGTTGAGCCTCACTTTCAGACTTGAAGGCTATGAAGGCTTCACGGTGCGGTCCTCCTAGGATCAAGACGCCGCAAGCGAATATCTTCAAATCCGGAAAAAAGTTCCGGATGTCCTCTGCCCTCGCTTTTGCGTCGAGTCCTTCTAACCGCGCGATGCTGGCCTTTTTACTTCTTCCGTTTGCTTCCATTTTGTCCCCCTTCGACGTGAGCTCCAACAAGCAGGCTCTTAAAGAAAAAAGGCAGAAACATGAAGGAAAAAGGCTTAGAAGGTGGGAAGAACTTGTTCAGAATGGATAGTCAATTTCAGGTCATAATACAGTTGTTCCTCAGTTTACAATTGAAACCCTTTCCTATGGTGGCAGCATAGCCCAAATGTGCCTTGGGTGTGCTGGAGCCTGTTTTTGGGCAGTAGATGGGGTACACCATGAACTGGTTGCCCGCCAATTACAGAGCACAAAACACAGAGACAAACCATCATTCACACTCAAACACACCAGAAGGCAGTTCGGAGTGTCCAATATACAATATATAAATTTTGGGTATGTGCAAGGAAACTGCAGTGCCTGGACAAAAACCCATGTGGGCATGGGGAACACATGCAAACTCCATAGCATGAAAATGAATCCGAATTGTAAATTTGTCAATTTTTTCTTTTTTTTCAATGTTGGTTTTGTTTTAAACTTCAGATTAAAACACTTGTTCACTTGTTCACAACACTTTTTTTTTTCTTTACATTCGAGACAGATTTGTTGTAGTGAAAGCGACCCTGTTGTGAAACGTTTCTGGCTGCAAACATGAGTTGTAGATTATTAGTTGTAGAGGAGTTGTACTGTAACTAAGTTCCTTGCTTAACTAGGACATCTTTAGGCCTTTATGTAACTGCAACTTTGATAGAATGATTGATAGCTATTCATCACTTGGTGCTATTTATTTTATTTATCATATATATTTCTGCTCTCTTACCTTAGGAGTAAAAATGAAGCCAGATGAAGGTGGGTTTGTTTTCAAACCATGAGTTGTTAACCTTTATAATGCCTTAGCTTTGATGCTTTAATGCTGCATTCGGGAAACGTGGGAATCCAAGCTTTTTCGTAACTCACACTCTTTCTCTCTCACACACACACACAAAATCATAAATATCATCCGATTTTGTTGTTTACACTAACTTTGGCTGCTTTGAGGTCGAAACTAGGGCAATTCTTGTGCCATTTATTAGCCTTCCTACGTTACCCGAATGCAGCATTTGAGTGCGAACCTTTTGCTGGGACGTCACGTCAGCGTACTTTGTACACATGAAGGCATTTGCGTCCGAGGAAAATGAAGTATTTGTATCCTTTTTTAATGCCTGTAAAGTAAAATTGTGTCATTTCCAGAAAAATCTTCCACTTATACTACAGTACTCCCTTTTCCAGTCATCAAAAATGGATAACAATTTATTGGATTACACATTCAATAGCTAGTTTTCATTTGCTTTCTTTTTTTTTAATCTTATTTGTCCTGTCGCTTTGGAGTTTCTTCAGGATTTTAATCGTTGTTTTTATCGTTGTTTAGGAGTGATATCCAATGTTCACAGGTGGACATGGTTCTTGCTTGTTGCTACTGCTGCTGCCCGGCATGAGTGGTGAATGGTGAATTGATGGCTGTTCTTACATATCAACATCCATGCTAGGCAACAACAGCAACATCCATTTTTGTTGACCATCCCGAGGAGGAGCACACCCACAAAGATACAAGGGGAGAATCCACGCCTCCAATTTTTGAACTGAAGAATATGATAAAAAAAAAAAGTAACATGACTACTAAAGCGTCATTGAATATGCTGCTTTGAATTAGCTGTTCTTTTCTTTGTCAAATAATGTTCACAAAATGATCATATTCGACCAGACTAACCAGCAAGGTAGCTCAATGGTCCTCCCTCAGTCATTCTAAATGAACACTATCACGGTTATATTTTCTTTAGTATTTCATTTTGATATGTAGCAAACCTTGTGACATCCTTTTTTCCACCATCTCATCATATGAACATTAAAGCCTTTAGACATAATTTGCTGATGATGTCATATAGAATTGTGTTGTTGATGATGAAACATGTGTTTTCTTTAAATATTATGTTAAAAATTAATGAGAGGTTGATATTTTAGGAAATATGTATTTACCATCTTCCTGATTTCTGCGTTTTGTTTTTTTTTTGCATATTTATCACTCACAAAGTTTTAATTTATTCAAACCATTGAACCAACATTAAAAGGATATATACAATACAGTTTCTAAATTATTATTTTATTCACTAAGGAGAAAAATACAAACCTGACCCTAAGTGAAAAAGTAATTTCCTCCTGAACCTGAGTGTGAGTTGTACCGTCTTTGGCAGCAATAACTCAAATCAAATATTTGCGATAATTGGTGTTGTCTTTAGACCACTGAAATGTGGGACCACTCTCATTTGCAGAATTGTTTGAACAATTTCGGAGGGTTTTCTACCATGAACTGCCTGTTTGAGGTCATACCACAGCATCTCAATGTAATTTGAATCAGGAATTTGACTTGGCCACACCAAATCATAATTTTGTTCATTTTGTGCCATTCATAGGTAGACTCACTCACTCAGATTATTGATCTGCTGCATGATCGAAGAGAGTTGGAAGTGGATTCCGGCGAACCACACTTTAGTTGTCCTGTTCAAAAAACTTGAAAAGTGAGGGGGGTTGATTATAAAGTCATTATGTCAATTATAAAGTGTTATGACAAACTATTTCTCTATGTGTGAAGCATCACAGTGCCATGTTGATACTGTATGATGTAATGCAACTTTAATATGCGTGCCTTTGAAGCACACTTTATACATATGCTGCTGTACTCTGCATGCACAAATGTTATGCACTAAATCGTAGACTTTGTTTCATTAACAGATGAATATACCACCGAACAAAAATATCGACTCTCTACTTGATTCTTTGAAGAATGGAGTCAAGTACAAGGCCCATATTGTCGATGTGAGTAGAAGAATTCATTTGTTTTGCATAGAGCCATAATTAAATGCTAAATAAGATCCAGCGCACAGGTTTGCCCTTGCAATGCTGCATCTAAGAATGGGACTGTTTCCCCAATCCGATGAAATGTATTTCCCAGGCGGTTATGGGTGTGTTGGCTGTTCTGGCGTTGGTTTTGGCTATGGTGAAGACAGCCAGCTGGAAGAAGAGAGTCGCCGCAGCGGAAATCGATTTAAGGGTAAAGTTTGTGGAGCATCACATATGAATCAATGATTTTCCAGTTGTTAATTTTGACAATTATGCCATCATCTCTTGTCCTCATCGTTCTGTCATTTTTAATAGGTATTAGGCTCATTTATGTTGTTCTATGCTGGAGATCTGGCCAATGTTTTTTTCCTTGTCACGCTATCAGTTGGAGTCTACTGGCTTGTGCTTAACCAGGTTGGCTTCATTTTATTCATTCATTTCAGTAAATAATTGCTTTGTTGAATTTTTGAACATAATAACTACAAATATAGTTGAAAACATAGAAATGAGAATTAATTGCCAATTATTAAATGATTCAAATGATTAAATGATTAAATGACCCCAAAGACATACTTACTTACATTTTTACATTCTATTTCATCTTTTTCAATGTTTTGATGGTGCTCTGTAAATTGAGTGTCCCAAAAAGGCTGTCACTAAATGAATTAGGAATAAAGTAATCAATTAATTCAGGCAATTGAGTACTAAGGTGAATCATTACTTTATGTACTATTCAATTACTTTAGTGGGTAATTAAGTATGAGCACTACTTGATTACTTTAGTGCTAGAGTGCCTAAGGGAAACAATTACATTAGTATTTTTAGCACCTAAAGTAATTAATCACATTAGACTTTAGTACCTAAAGTAATCAATTATTTTAGTACTTTTGACACTTAAATTCATATTTTACTTTACTACTTAGGTATATGGAATACACCAGAGTCACATAGATCCCTGAAAAGGAGAATTAACATGGAAACTGAATGGAATGCTCGTTTTTAATTTGAGTTTTTTTGTATATATTTTAGACCGCAAAGAAAACATCTATAGACCGGCCAATGCCACAACAAGAAATCCACTTTGTGAAGTATATCATTGGTGCTTTTGTGCTCAAGGTGAGTTAACTTAAAAAAAAACAAGAAAAAAAACACAGTTGTGCAAATAAGTTGATTCATGTTCTGATTAATTTGCTCTTAATTTGAATAGAAAAAATAAACTGTTTCTGTCTGGGCATTGAAAAGCATTAAATATGTGGGATACTTTAAATGAAGGCCTCTTTCAGCTGTAACTGACAATATTTATCGAGGGGATAGTTTTGCACAAAGTACTCAGTCAGACTTCTAAGAAAACATATCCGTATTTTATTGGTTTGTTTGGCAAAAATGTTCCTTACAATAAGATGTATCACAACTTCCAAGGATGTGGGGGTTGAGAAGGATACTGACCTATTGTATAAGGAAAACATGGTATGTAAAATAAAAATAATATACCAAAGTAATCAGAGGGTATGATATGATATTGCATAGGGGGTGTCACTCCTCTGGAGGCTGCCATGTCTGTTATAGCACCTCCAGCTGTCCATAATGAAAAACAGTCTGAATCTTAAACATTATCCCTTCAAAGGGACAGTGTGTAAGATTTAGACCGCTTTTCATTAAAAATGAATACATTTAATGATTAAATTTCAAAAACTTGCGAATGAATGTGTTTTTAATGATCAACGGTATGTTTTAAATACAATCATAGGTGTAGTTATTAAATTATATTACATTGGGGGTGGCCCTTCTCCGGAGGCGGCCATGTTTGTTATGGATACGGACAATGGTAAATGCAGCACCTGCAGCACCTCCTGCTATCTGTAATGAAAAATGGTGTAAATCTTACATACTATCGCTTTAAAGGGATACTGTGTAATTTTTCTCATGCAACTGTGGGAGCATTACGGTAAATGCAGCAACTCCTGCTGTCTTTAGCCATAACAAACTTGGCAGTCTCTGGTGGAGTGCCCCCCCCTCCCCCCCCAACCCATGTAATATAATTTAATGATAACTAGACCTACAATTATATTTAAAACATACTGTTGGTCATTAAGAACACATTTATTTGCAAGTTTTTTTTAATTGTATAATTATTTAATTTATTCATTTTTCATGAAAAACGGTCTAAATCTTATACAGTCTCACTTTAAATCAAGATGTCCCAATGGCTTTTTTTGGTGGGTTTGAGTCATCTGATTTTGATGATCTGCTGTGAGCAAATCCCTATTAAATGGCTTGGCAATGTATCAAGGACACAAAAAACCTATCCGAATGGAATTTTGGAATGTTTTATTTTTAGTTCAACAGATTTAGATGCTGGCTGTATTCTTTTCCACTGTTCCATTGTTAATGTCATAAAAATTTTGGATATGCTTCAATGTTGTGATAACAATTTCCTTTATCTTGCAATAACCGTGGATTTTCTAGCCCTTATAAACAGTAAAAAATAATAAAATTAATACCAAAAAAAAAGACATTTTCTTATTAAATGAATACCTCTCAAAACTGACACTGAGCATTGTTATTTTTGTGAAGATTTTTGATAACAGTTCTTGAGTTGCCCTTTCTTGTGCCGGATGAGTGAAATTGCAATCTTCCAGGTGGTGGAGATCCTTCACAAACTGATAGTGCAGTTGTCTGTGGATATTTTTTTCATTGACTGGGAGAGGCCTCGAGCCACAGCTCGCCGGTCGATATCAGGTATAAGCCTTGTGTATTTTTTGCTAGTACTTTTCTTTTTCATTTACCGTATACTCACCATGTCCTCTTGTTTTCATCAGCCACTGGTCAGCAGAAACGTATTCTTATACCCGTCAGCATTTGGAGGACTTATTTTGTGGCCAGTGAGTGGAACAGGATCCAGACTGTCCGCAAGATCAGACCGGCCTTTCAGATCATAGCTGTGCTCTTCTTTATTGAAGTACTTGATAATTCTCTACAATTCACACACCACACACCCCCATTTTGAATGCATGTGTTCATCCTTGCTCGTTAATAACACCATCCAGGTCTTGGGTTTCTCTAAATTCACACTCCAGGAGTCCGGGCTACCTTCCAAGATCTCAAAGGTGAAGTTACCCATACCCATATTCAGCCCAATTCTGCGCTACGGTTTGGCATCGGCACTCTGGTTCGGCATTGGGCTTGTGCAGGTTTGCAGTTTCATTTGTTTTTTTTTGTGAAAGCATGCAGTAGGTTTGATTGTTCACGTGAAACATAGTAAACCTCATATACTGTATTATTAAAAATGATAAAGGCACTCTTTGAGTGAAAAACTTCTATTTTGTTCTTATTAATTTGTGTTATTATTATTGTGTGACAGTAGAAATCATTCACACAATAATAATACTTATTTCGACATATTTTGCCATTAAATTTCTTCTCATTTCTTGACGGATTCCAGCTTCAACACATTTCAAAAATTCACGCTTTCCAGGTTACTATTTTTTTCATTCCTGACTCGTTCATGACAAAATCTAAAGATCATTCAAAGTAAAATATTTATGATTTTCAACATTCCCACAATCCAGTGGCGCGCCATGCATTTTGACCTTGGACCTTCAGTGATGTTATGATAACATCAAAATGACACTGGGGCTTGACAATCCACACATTTATTCCATCACCCTTAATAGGCTATAGGCTAATCAAGCAACACTTAATTTCTAGATTATTTTAAATCAATCATTTTAGTATTATAGTTGCCATTGATTTAATAACTAATAATCCTTACAAAGATACAAATAAAATGTTTGCGCTCGACAATGTAGATCCACAATTGAGTGTCTCGTTATTTGAAAATAAAATTGATCCTCCCTTCTTCATTACTCATTGCAAACTCTCTCAACTTTGGAACCGAAACGGAACTAAAAGATTTGGATAAGTCGGTATGTACTGCAAAAAAGTGGAAATAAGATATACAGAGAACAGCCCAAGGAGAATAATTTTTCAAAATATGTATTTATGAATGTGTTTTTCTATATGTTTAGGCCTCAACCAACATTTTGCACATTTCACTGACGTCATTTTGCTTATTTCACAGTTTTTCATCCTTCAATACTTTTCAGACATTTCCAGTTTCAACACATTCCAACATATCGTGCATTCTGATTTATTTATTTTCTTAATATTAAAGTGCACATCTCATCTCTACAACAATTGTTTCCCTCAAATCTTTAAATAAAAGCAACAACATGATTTTTGTTTTTTAATAGTTCCATTTCATTTAATGTCTTAATAATATTAATAAATCCACATTGTTCAAAATGATTCTATTATATTCCAGGAGTCCGAAGCATTTAACATCATTCAACATATTTCCATACCTTTTCAGTCTGTTTTCAGCTTTCATTTGCCAATTTCTCTAGGAGTCGCTTCATCTAGTTTTTACATACTTTTGATTAAAGCCATCTACAACCCCAAATTTCACCATCCCATGAAATTACATCAGACATAAAAAGATGAAATTATAAGAAAGAATGAATATACTGAATTTATTCTGTTTATATTTATGTTTCACTTTTTGGACTGAACAACTTTTCTACAGTATTCAACCGTTACTTAAATGCAGCCCTATTTGTCCGATTCAGATCATATTCACTCTCTTTTATGAGATTTGTGTGGTGGACAAAATTCGTCAGTTTGTGGATCTCTGCTCCATCAGCAACGTGAGTTTCGATTAGTCACTTTATTTTCAAGTTTTTATCTGTTGTTGTTATAGATATTTTGTCTTTTCAGATTTCCGTGCTAATCTTACCTCAGAGGTGTTATGGCTATTACATCCATGGACGCTCTGTGCATGGTCAGGCTGACACAAACATGGAGGAACTGAGCAACAATCTGAGGAGAGAAGCCGTATGTCCACTAGTTTTATGGCTTTATAGACCAAATCCTTCGGGCTTAAAAACTTAATGGTAGCCTTTATCTAAATATTCTGATCTCCACTCCTTATAAATGCGCAAAATATGTCCATAAATGGCCTTAATATTCACTATTTTCATAAGGTTCTTAATGTGTTTGACTGGCCTGAATTTCAAGATCAAGCGCAGTCAGAAAATGATTCAATTATTAACCAGTAAAACATTTGAAAAATCTAATGGCATAAAAACACAAATTATATATTGTATTAAATTTGCTAGCTAGCAGCAGTCTAGTGTTTCATTTTGGCTGGCAAGAGCAATCCGATTACTTTTCAAAGGTAGTTTAACAGACGTAAAAGTCTGCACACTTTGATGCTGACAACTTGATACATTTGTTGTTGCTGTGCCTACAGATCACTTTTTAACAAACTTTTTGTCTTAAAGATTTGCTGTCAGCTTGTCACAAATATTGACTTTGAGGCTCATGTTATGATTGTGTCTTGCGAAGGAGTCACTGTGTAGCCAAAGAGGTCTTCTTCCCAACACAGACATTCAGACTTTCCAAGTGTCCCTGACCAGACAGCTGCGCTCACAATATGACAAGATAAAGGAGTCCTTTTCAAGGGTTTGTACTCATCTCTGCTGTGGCTGTTCATTTTTTTTTTTTTTTAAGTGTAATTAACTACCAAATCGTCCATGTCCAGAGATACGGACAACCGGCGATAACCGACCCGCAATCAGGCAACCCGATGGATCAAAACATTCGGGCCTACAACACCATGAACCACTTCCTTGGAACAGTCATAGATCATGTCTGCGGCACGCTAATATAGATATTTTTGCTTTCTGTTCAATTATACTAATATTCTTTTGTCACCTCAGGCCCACCCTGACATGGATTACTATGTGAGGGACAAACTTGGATTGGAGTGTGTCATGGGGATAGAGTTCCTTGATCCTGTTGACAAGAGCATTTTTTATAATGGTATGATCATCTTGTGGTTTGAACATACAACCTATTAACGTTTGTTGATGTGTGCGTAACATGCCGGATTTCTGTTTGTCCGTGCAGATAGAGGACTCAGTTTCAGCGATCTGATTTTTTATGGAAATGAGAGCACACTGCTGGTGTTTGACACACTGTTCTTCTGCGTTGTTGACTTTGCATGTCGGAACTTTGTAATCGCAGGAGTGCTTACCTACGTCGAGCAAATGGTTAGTATTAAATGCATCTAATGCAGAAGGAGGCTACTGATGATTAAATTGATGACTTCCTAACAGATATTCCGAACAATTCGAATGCATTTTGGGAGGAAGAACGTTGCCTACAAAACTCAGTTGGATCAACGATTTCTGATGTAAATTCCAAAGAAGATCCTTCAAAATGGCAATGCTGTTGTTCATCATCGTGTTTTTACATTCAGAATTACCCTCCACTCCAATCCCCTTTATTTTAAATAGAAAAAAAGGGGGGTTCAACTTCTTAAAACTATGCATAAAACATAAGTGTATTTATTCAATGTTTTGAATTCTGTATAGCACAACTCAAGACTGATTAGATTGTACCATTGCAAATGATGTTTCTGCAATATATTTTTTTTAATTACTGTTTAAAAAAATACATGGCTGAACACCAAAACTTATCTTTGTTTTCCTCATGACTTGCTATAATCAGGAGAGGTTCTTCAGGGCAGTATGCTGTATGCAAAGCGTTTTGTTGGAAGTCCATTTCCTTCAAGTTTCTCTACTTGTCAGCCAACTGCAGAGCACATAATAAAAAAGCAGACATTCACACTCACATTCACATGGAGTCCACATGCAGGATTCTAGCGCTAACCGGTCACCCATTGTTTCATTTGAATTCCTTATTTAATGTTATTTTTTGCGAGACGGTGGCAGACGGTTAACACGCCTGCTTCACAGCTCAGAGGTCGTGAGCTTGCATGTTTGTTTTATGTCCGCAGGGAGGGAGGGATGGATGGATGGATGGATGGATGGATGGATGGATGGATGGATGGATGGATGGATGGATGGATGGATTCATTCATTCATTCATTTATTCATTCAGGCTCATGAAGAGCAAGTGCCTATTTATGTTGACTTGCAGACCACACCCTGGATGATAGAAATAACCACCATTAAAATTCACATTGTAACCCACGCATTTTATTTTATTTTATTTTATTTTATTTTATTTTATTTTATTTTATTTTATTTTATTTTATTTTATTTTATTTTATTTTATTACACGCTCCAAGGGCGTAACTCCAGACACAAGATGGCGGTAGTGTTTTACAATGCCTGATGCTACCCGCAAACGAAAAAATACTCAGCAGTAAACCATGGCGACAGGGACGCTACTGTTTATTATTAGCAGCTACAGATTTGTTTTCACGTTAGTTTTTGTGCGTTTTAATCCGGTTCACTGTCAGCAGTATATAATTCCTTTTCAAGATCCCTCAGATTGCAATTTGGCTGAGTTCTTTGACATCTCTAGTTTGTCGTGTGTCAGCTGTGGGGAAAATCAGCAACGCAGTGCTGCAGGTTAGTCACACTGAAAATCTAAGCGTTTAATACAAATGATTACTTTTGTTTGAATCTCGGCTAATGCTAATTTGGAGCGAAAACTTCGTCGGACTTAATGCAATTTAGAGTTTGAAGAATCATTTATTTTTCATGTTTATGTGCCATAGAAAATGACTTAAGTACCTTAACATAGTTTTGACAGCAAATTGGTGTAAAGAAAAATCCACTACACTGTTTTTATGAAGAGATGTGAAACTTCATTTGTTCTGCCCCTTGTATTTTACGGACAACAATGAAAGGCTTATTTCTCAAATAGCATTATTGGGTAGTGGTTAACATGTCTGCTCTGCAGTTCTGATTTTAGGGACTGAGTCTTCGCTCAGGCTCACTGTAACTCAAATGAGGACAAGCACTTTAGAAAATTGCTGGATGGAAATCATAGTCAAAACAATGCCTGACATCCCCTGCGTTATTGCTAAAAAAAAAAAAAAAATCTGTTTTTTCCAGGTCTTAGTTGCATTTGCCGAAGTGGATTCCGGACAGTCACAACTGACCTGGCGTCTATTTCTTGTGAGGCCTGTCCAGAAGACAAACCTGTATGCGCTCTTCATTATTCTCTTGCTCTCTATCACCCATTAACCATTTTGTCATTTGTCTAAATTGTTCATTTATTTTCTGGTTGGATTCCAGGATGTAACTCAAGATGGTTTTGGTTGCATTCGCTGCCCAGGCAGGACAACTGATGAGGGTCAATGCCAGTGCCCTGCAAGACACATCCTTCGTGAGTGAAATAACTTGTGAGGTGACAATGCAATTGTTGTAACCTGTCTGCTTGTGGTCGTTTGTTCCAGTGGAGAGAGATATCAACGGAAACATTTTGGATGAGGCCACATGTGAACTGTGTAATGGAAATGCATCCGCTTTCTCAGTGCCAAACATCAGGGGGGACAGGTATCGGCACCGTGCATGCACACTTTCCAGGATTCATTTCTAATAGTGTCAATACGGTGAGATGCGATGAGGTTCTTGGCTTGTGAAAGACTGACATTGGAGTCACATTACCAGTTAAATAGCCAATCCAACTGGTGTATTTGCCATTAAATTAGCAGCCGGATATGAATAACGTGGAAAGTGTTTTTGTCCTTATGTTTGAATTAAATCAAATTGGAGAAAAATGCATTTATTACTTTTATGAGCCATTAATGAGTCTTGAGAAATCTCATGGCCCCAGGCACTTGCCTGTGTCTGCCTTTAATAAGCAAAGTACCGTCTACCTCATGTTACGCTTTATATACATTCAGCAAAAGTAAATATGCAACAAAGAACTATTCCAAAAGTTCAGCGATTTATATATATTATTAATTTTGAATTCAATGAGATAATTTGATGACAGATAATTCAAATTGTGTTTCTTCAGTCCTCAATGATGCTATCCATGTCACTGTTACCTGTTGATATCATCTCACCCCTATTATCTGGTCTATATTGTCATTTAGGTGCGAGAGATGTCAGGCTTCCTTCATAAAAAGCTCCTGTGTGTGTAATTCCCCCTCGGTGCTGGTGAGTTCACGTCACTATTTACTCTTAAACTACACAGCCTTAAAACTTTGCAGAAGGGTGGGTGGCAGAGCCAAGAATTTAACTTTTATGGACAATGTTGGTGAGGATCTGGCTTTAAGAGCAGATACAGGAACTAATTTTTACCTCACTAATTGAATGTCAATGTATTATGATTCCTTTGGTCAGTGCTTCTCAAATGGGGTTATGGGTACATATCCCTGGGGGTATTTAAAGGAACTCCAGGGGGTACACAAGATTTTAAATGAAACAAACATGCAAAAATCATTTTAAAATGGTTTTTGGGAGTTATTAACGGTTTCAGGCAAATACAAGTTAGTAGCTTATTCAATTTCATTATTTAAAAAAAAAAAAAAATTCTCCCCCATACTAGAATGATTCGACCCAACTTGTCATCTGCCACCTGTCAAGTTTAATGATTTATATTTGTGATTAAATTTCTTCTTCTCTCCCCAAAAGAGGACACGTTACGTTGAGTATTTTTGTATCGACAAATATTTCTTCATAATTGTGATATATTGTAATATATATAAATATATATAATTGATATAGATATTTTTAAGTATGTATAAACTTTATAGTACTAACTTTTATATTAATATTTATTCATTGTGATTCTTATTTCACCATGGTTTCCAGGCAGGAGGGTTGTGTATCCCACCAGGTAGCCTTTCCACTAATGTCAATCCCAGTGTCAACTATGCTCAATTAGTGAGTATCCTTCTTCTCTCATTTTGTGTATTTTCGTTTCCTTCACCAAGGAAGCTGTGTGTGTGTGTGTGTGTGTGTGTGCGTGTGTGTGTGTGTGTGTGTGTGTGCGTGTGTGCGTGTTTTTCTCTGTTTTGCCATATATTCCAGTTTTGCGGCCTTTTGTCTTTGCACGACCATTTTGGTGGACCCTACTAGTCGTGACTTGCAGTTTTTAAAAAAATGAATCAAATTATGCATTTAATTTTTTTAATATACATATTTTTGACTATATTTATGACAGTCTAGCTTTCCCTCTATTTGAAACATTTTGCTTCTGAAATTTGACACAATTTTGATAGTACACTTATTTAGCCATTTTTAGCGGTAAAAAAAGTTAATAGTTTGTCTATAAGTAAGTCTTTTAGCACTAGTCATTTTTAGACACCCCTTTAGACTGAAACGTAAAACAATTACAAAAAAAAGTTAAGTGTCAGCTCATCAATCATGGCTCGCCATTTGACATTTCTAAGGTTTGTCAGGTAATGTCATATTCATTCAACAGTAACAAAAAAAACATTTTTAAATGTTTTAACTGTTCATGAAAAATAATTTAGTTATCAAATGAATCACAGACAAAATCTAAACTTTTAGCTTCTAAAAATAGCATTTAAGCAAGTTATGCACCGGCTAAGTATGTTAACTTTACATTACAACTGATTTTAAATGAGTATGCAGTGATTTTTCCACTGATTTTTTAATTTTGTTATTATTATTAAATCAAACCTTTAAATAATCATTTGTTCGGTTTGTTCCTGCCAATGAAACTGGTTAAAATCGTAATCACCCAGAATGACTAAAAAAGTCAAGATTTTATTTTGCCAATAATGCCCAGCCCTCCAATGAAATGCCTATTTTGTGTCGGTTTTATATGCTCTTCTTTATTAAAACAAACATTTTGCTGTCCCACTTGCAGAAGTTCAGCATTGTGTCTGCGTGGTTCCTCCAAAACCTCTACTCATCCGCAGCAGCCTGTCTTGTAATTCTACAATTTCTCAATTCCATTTGGAACCAGCTCCGTGTGGTGTTAATGCTGCATGATAACAAATCGTCTGTCAACAGAATTTCTCCAACCTGACGGCTTGCCAGGCCCTCGGCAACATGTGCGTGATGAACATGCACTCCTATAGTGGCGTCAGCGCTGATGCCTGCGGCCTCTTTAATGTGGTTTTCAGGTCACAGGCCGCTTTTAGCTCCACTCAAGACATCTCCTACTGGTAATCAATGGTATAGATTATTTGGACATAGCATTAGGAACACTCTAGATACAACTTTGACAATATCATGTTTTTTTTGTTTTTGTTTTCCCCAGGAGGCATAATCTACCATGGCTTTACTACGGCGATGAACCAGGACTGGCGAGCCGGGTCCTTCAATCTGATCCTGTCCCATTTAGCTTCATTTTCAGAGGAGTTAAGAAGGTAGCTGTTGAGCTTACGTCACAAAGTTGCTAAAATATTCCTGTTAATTCGCCGATATTTGACAGAACACAGACATTAAGCTGCTTGCTGCCGTATATAATGTCAGAGGCGAGTTTCTTCGATGGGAAAACGTCGGAGGAGCTAATCTCCAGGTAATAGAACGATTAGAAAAGAATTGCTTTCAGTTTTTTTCTCAGATACGTTTAGTTCATCTTTCAAGCAGGGATGTGTTAAATGCAACTCCAGTCATCTATATTCTGAAATGCTCGTTTTTGTTATCTTTTTGTAAGTGGTGAATATGTACAGCCTCTAGTATTTGTGACATTTAAAATATGGTTTAGTTCACATTCAAGATTAGAATAGTCTAACATGTTTTTAAACATTTACATGGCCGGCTATGTTTTTTAGGGTAGTAAAACATTTGCCAAAAATAATCATCCAATTGGCTGCTATTTACAGATAATTTTAAAATGTTACCTTTTGTTACCCTAACTATTTACAACAGTTTATACAGTACAAGTAAGAAATGTGTCACTGTTTATGACGTTTAAATCTATACCATAACATTGTATCCTGAAGTATATATCGTGCAGAGCAAAGTTGATCAAAGAAATATTCTGGATATCAGTTCTTTACACACAACTTAAAGTTGTTAAATGTTAACTATGTTAAATGTGAAATCTACTGTTCTAAGTTACTAGTAGCATAAATACATATGACAGGAAATAATGTCCTTATAACTTTATTTACACTTTGAGTAACATTAACACTGAAAACACACCAACAGAAACCCTACCAATGAGCAATATTAGGGAATGACCTCACTTTTTTTTTATTTGGTCACTCAGAATACTTGAAATCGGTTGACTCTCTTCTTTTTTTGAGGATTCTGTGAATTGAAAGGGAAAGTTTTTAGACAATATATTTACTGCTGCTATTAATAGGAAATAGGGTACCTGGCTATAATCAATTGAGCCTTGTGAAAAGCCTTAGAGGCACTAGTCTAATGATTTACCCTCTGATTTAGATTTGTCCTGAAACACCCATCAAACGGAGATCAGCATTCAGTTTTGGCACTGCTTACCAAGAAAGTGTAAGTTTGCAGAGGTTCACATAAAGGGGAAGTCGAATCAAAAATGTGATTTAATATGTTCTATGCACCTGTTTATGGCCTCTACTTCAGATTGTATTCAGGACTATGAATGAAGCTGCAAAATCCACATTTAATCCATCTGTGAGAGTGCCTTTTAGTGTCCAGTGAAAATGACATCACAGTTTCTCAGGGCCCAAACACGACTGCTCACGATTCGGTTTGCAAACATGAGCAAACTCAGAAAACAGGTGAGCTGTGATTGATCATTAGCTGAGCAACTGTGATGTCATTTTCATTCAACTGCAACCGGCAAAACGCCTGCCCCTTGAGATAGAGAGAACGGATGCGTTTTGCTGTTTAATTCTTATTCCACACAAGCAAGACTAATCAGAATGTCCCACTTTTAGACTAGTAAAAGCGCATTGAACATGTTACTGTATTGTACATTTTTAATTCCCCCTTTAGCAGTGCACTTGTTTTGTATCCATAAATTGGGTCGTGTGTGTGTAGTGTGACCTTGCAGTCGCAGACCTGCTGCGTTCTCACCCCGAGCCATTGTTTTATGATGTGTTTCTGGACCTCGGCGGGGAAGAGAGCAAGAAACTTCTCCCCTTGCCCACGTTGGTTGTTAACCAACAATATAATGGAAAATTCATAAACCAAGGTGGGATTTGTGCCTGTGCGCTTGTGTGCGATTGCGTTGTATGCCTTATGTTTTGCTCTCTGTGTGCAGAAAGTATGACAAACTGGTACCTGTCACGACGTATGTTTCTTATCGACGTGCTGAGCGGCAGAGAGAAAAGCGCAAGCGTCCTTCCTAAAGTCATCCGTGTCGCCAAATCTGTGCAAATACGGTGTGTATTCAGGCAGACAGAGGACACAGTGAAAATAATTGTTTCTGTACGCTAAATCCTTGATGGATGTTGATATTCAAATGTGTTAAGGTTCCAGTTGGTTCCAGGCACACAACAGGGTCAGGTGTTCCCCCCACTGATGACCGTGGAATACAAAGATGTACTGGTCACTGATGTCAACACACAAACTGTGTCTGTGAGTTACTAACTTCTTGGGTGGTTTTGAGAAATTTGTTAATGGTCGCTCATTGTTGACGAAAACATTGGTAAGTAATTTTGTGAAGCCCTGTGATTGGTTCAAATAAAAAAAATACCACACCATCCTGCAGATGAGCTTTGCCGTGGAATACGAGATGGATCAGAACGAGGCTCGCTTGAAAACGGATGTGAGTATGAAACCAAAGGTGTTTTGAAATTTTGCGGGCATGGCCGATACATTTGTGTGTGTGACAGACTGCTCTGGGTGTGTTGGCTGGTCTGGCTGTGCTCTTGTCAGTGCTCAAGACTGTCAGCTGGAAGAGAAGGATCGCCTCACCTGTCGTCGACTTGAGGGTAAAGCTCCTCCAAAGCGTAATGAGGACTTTTCAGTGTAAATACTGACCTCCTGCTTCTGATTTCAGACGATGCTGATGTTTTTCTTGTTTTACGCTGGGGATTTGGCCAACGTTTTTCTCGCCGTCACTGTGGGAACTGGACTTTACTGGGTCATCCTTTATAAGGTGCCCTTCATTTCATCCCAAAAAGAGTACATTTTTTTTTTTTTTTTTTAGCTTGAAACATTTTACTATGAGATCTATTTACGGTTATAGGCCCAACAGCATGCCTCAGTACTATTGCCGCTCCGTTATCAAGAGGATCAGTTTGTGACGTACATCTCTTGTGCCTTTGCACTCAAGGTCAGTCAGTTAAAACGTGTCAAATGTCCGCATTACTCATTTTGAACGCTAGAGGACGCCCTTCAATTTCATATAATGTACCTGTATTGTACTGTATTTTATTCTGTGTCCAGACAGTGCAGTTCCTGCACAAACTAATTGTGCAGTTGTCTGTGGACGTCTTCTTCATTGACTGGGAAAGGCCACGCAGTAAAGCAAGCAGGACTGTGCCGGGTATTAAATTTGTCATCTTTAATGGATTTTCTTTTTTTTTTTTTTTATTTCTTTTTTATATTGTGTTCCTGTTTCATATGTGTTCAATTTCTGTGAAGCCGTTACCGCTGACGGTCAGCAGAAACGCGACCCTTCCCCTGTCAGCATCTGGAGGACCTACTTTGTGGCCAACGAGTGGAACGAGATCCAGACCATCCGCAAGATTAAGCCAACCTTTCAGATCATGGCTGTACTCTTCTTCCTTGAAGTGCTTCTCACTCAACTCACAGCTTACAGTTGTTTTTTATTTGCATTCCTGAATTAATATCACCCTCTGTGGTTTGTGTAGGTGATAGGTTTCTCAAATTTAGCCCTGAGGGACCCCTGGCCAACTCTACAGCGCCCCCCACAGGTGTACACACCTTCATACAGCTTGACCATGCGTTATGGACTATCTGCAACACTCTGGCTCTGCATTGGGCTTCTGCAGGTTTTCACCTATTTTCCTCAATTCTTGTTGACCATACACAGGGTGCTAACCTATTACTAAATGTTAACATTCATCCACACAGATTATTTTCTTCACTGTATTTTATGAGCATTTCGTGGAAGACAAAATCCGCCAGTTTGTGGATCTCTGCTCCATCAGTAATGTGAGTGACTGTGTCAAACTGTATTTTTACAGGATGTCGTACTGGCCTAGTGAAAAATCTCCATGTTTTCTTAATTCCACCTTTACAAAAACATGCCCAATAGGTTCAGGAGGAGGTGATACGTAATTAGCCTACTCCATGTTTTATTCATCTTGTCCAACCGGCATTTTACAATATTATGTGTTCTGCAATATTTGTTGGTTGAATTTATTCATTCCCCTCGTTCAAAATGTTTAAATAAAATTATATTTATAGGTGTTTATACTAACATATTTAACTTCTTCACTGCCAGCCCTGGAAAAAAAATATCTTTGACATTTAATGGCTCTCAATTAGTTTACTATTGTTCTTCAAAAATGCTGATTAAGTTTTGGCAGTATTAATGATTTACCTCTTTCTTCCACTTAAGGTTAACATACAATACAAAATACCGTTAACATTCTAATGATTGCCATAGATTGTCGTGATTTTTGAAGCAAGGAATATTTGACCACACACAATAGCACAACACACGTAGACAGAAAATATATGCAGAAGAGGTATTGTTCTTTATGTCTGAGCAGATTAATTGCATTCCCGTTCATTTCATTATTAGGGAAAGATCATTTAAGTTTAATAGCGACAAGCGTTACGGAAAATGGATGGATCTACAGTAACTACTGATGACCTACTTTGCCAACGTCCTTGGCTGCGAGTGTGCACTGCTTTATCTTCTTTTATCAAGCAGCCACTGCACAAGTTTATGATTTATAACACCCTTGTTAACTAATGTGCTATTCTTATTATGCTTCATTCCTACTGAATGTACAGAAAAGTTGTATTTCTTCTCAACACTGAAAGATCTACTTTAGCGGGTCAGAAATGACGTTTTTATCCGTTAAGTTTGACTTAAGTGTACTTTATCTTTGAAGATATCCGTGCTGCTCTTACCTCAACGCTGTTTTGGCTACTACATCCACGGGCGCTCCGTGCACGGTCACGCCGATACAAACATGGAGGAAATGAACAACAATCTGAGGAGAGAAGCCGTATGTCCGCTCACAGACTGTATTATCATTTTGATGTATTTTCTTCAATTTGTGTCCGTCCTAATATGTCATTTTTACCATGTGAAGGAGTCACTGTGTGGCCAAAGAGGTCTTCTTCCCAACACGGACATGCAGACTTTCCAGGTGGCTCTTTCAAACCGGCTGCGCTCACATTATGACAGGATACGGGACTCCTTCACCAGGGTTTGTGCCTGCCACCTCTCAGAATGTTGTCAGGAACTATGTATATGACCTTCCCTTCCCTTTGGATTATTATTATTTCTTTTTTTTTATTATGACTGTTTTTTTTCGTCTCGGATCTCCTCCTAGATTTTTAATTTCATTTATATTTAAGCGTTTTAATTCATGCCAGCCAGGCTATCATTTTGCCTTGTTTAGGGTTTTCAATTTTTCTTACAATTTTATGTTTTTCGCCTCCTCCTGCTCCAAAAATAAAATGAAGCAAATCAAAACAGACTCATTTAAATCCCATTGGAAATTCAGAACTTTCAACTCATTCGATTCACCTTGGGAGCGCATTACTTCTTATCAAAAAAAAAAAAAAAAGAACTCACATGTACCAAGAAAAGATCAAATTTTTCCGTGGAATCTTCCTAATTTTTCAGCTCCAAAAAATCCAATGTTCAAATATTGTATGCGATTCATCACTGTTTCTTCATTCATTCACATCATGCAATTCAGGGCCATTATTTTACTCATTCCAAAATTTTATACCAAAAATTCACATATTTAGTTCACATTTGGAATTATTTTTAACATGGCCAAATTTCCTACATACCCCAAAATTCCTCATTTTCACCAATAAAATACTCAAAGAATTGTAAATCTATTTTGGGAGATTTGCTTCTGTGATTTCAAAATTTTAGGACAGATTAAACTGTTTCAACTTTAAACTGTTTACCTTATACCTATCAATGCCAAATGTTATTTTTTATTTATTTATTTTTTTTTACCATTTGATTATCTTCAGTCTACATTTTTCAGTCGTATTCAAACCATTCCAACATCATTATGTAGCTCATTCAATGTCAATTCAAATTGTTCCACATATTTAATTCAGCCTTTACACGCAGCTTCTTAAGACATTGCATTTTCTATTTGTATTTTAACGCTTCACTCTTTCTTCCATTTGCAGCGACACGGACCGTCAAGGCTCATGGATGCAGCCTCATTCACCCAGTCAGACCAAAATATCCGGGCCTACCACACCATGAATCACTTCCTTGGATCAGTCATAGATCATGTTAGTCATCCTCATAAGGCTTTAATGCTTATTGTTTGCTCCAGTCAGGGCTGGAGGGACAATCATTTCCAGCCCTCAAGTTTTAGAGCTCACTTTTGTTGACAACATTTTAATGAAGGTGTATCGCTGTCATGGTACTTAGAGACATACTATCCTGAGAATTTTCCAGTCTTGGAAGCTACACAGGGTTGGGCCTGGTTAGTAGTTGAATGGGAGACCACAGGGGAACACCAGGTGCTCGAGTGTCTAGGTTGAGCCCACCTTAGGACTTCATCAAAATGCTCAAAATTGACTGGCACTCTAGGGGGTTTCATCAGATAATGCTTGGCTCTGAAAGAGTTAAAATAGCATGGTTAAGAGCTCAGCAATACAGTTTAGCCTAAAAAAAAGTCAGATTTGTAAATATATGCACTTTTTTATCAACCTAAAAGTACAGGATTTCATTCTCTGTATCAGTATTTACTTGGTATTGATTGATTACAAAATCTCAAGTACCAGTATAAACAGAGCTCTATTTAGCCAGCAAGAGGAAGGAAAGAAAGAAAGAAAGAAACGCCACACTTTCTCTTATATTTTAGTTCTAAACTGAACTTGCCGCACATCCAGCTCCCTTTACACTTGTGACGATTTTGTACAGACGGGTGTGATATACAGTATTTACAATATTGTTTTGAGTTGTATATTACACTATTGCAACTTTTGGTAATAATTACTGTGACTTGGTGACACCCATATCAACAAAGGTAGAGGAAGTAAGTGTTAACTGTCGCTAATTGTTTCGCCATTTGTACATTCGTTGCGAATGTCCTATAATGGCAATTTTGAAAACAGTGGAAGCTGCCCAAACAGCATATAATGCCGACCATCCCGGAGAGTATTTGCCAAGAAGTCCAGATTACTCACTCCAGCCCTGCCTTTATTTATGTATTACATTGTATTTTCTATTCCAATTCAAATCTGTTATATTTTATAGTCACACTGTTTTTTTCTCCTCAGGCCCACCCAGACATGGACTACATCGTGAGGGACAAACTGGCATTGGAGAGGGTCATGGGCATGGAATTCCTTGAACCAAATGATAAGAGCATCTTTTATAATGGTATCAACTTGCGATTTGAACATATCGTACATTTGCGTGTGGTGGTGCATGCATGCATAGATAATATCTGTTTGTCCCTGCAGATGAAGGTCACTCCTTCAGTGATGTACTCTTTTATGGAAATGAGGGCACGCTGCTGATTTTTGACACGCTGTTCTTCTGTGTCGTCGACCTCACTTCTCAGAACTTCGTACTCGCTGCCGTCTTGACATACTTACAGCAAACGGTGAGTATTTTGTGCGTATATCGTAAAGTACAGTGTCTAGTTGGTGAATCACCCTGACTTGATTGTAAGTGAACTTTTGATTCTTCCAATTAGATCTTTGAAAGGATTCGTTACTCTTTCGGAAGAAGAAACCTGGTCAACAAAACTCTGGTGGATGACAGATTTTTGATATGATATGATCATTCGTAGCGGCTGTGTTGTTAAAACTGTATTTCATGGTAGGTTTTTATGTTGCTGTATTTGCAGTTCACTTTTTAAGACATTTTTTTACGTATATGTTGCCTGATGTGTAAATATTTTTCTTGTGAAGGTATTTTATAGATTACATCATTTTTTCAATTAATTTGAATACACTGGTCTACTTTTTTTTATTATTTTATTTTGGATGAAATATTGGGTACACTGGATTCCCAGTCAATCACAAAACATGTATAGACAAAAACAAAATTCACACTCGCTTGACAATTGAGTGTCTACAGAGAAGCAAGATATTTCCCATCCATGGTTTTAGCCAAGGGAATGGTTGATATTGATTAAAAAAAAATGTCGCGTACCAGCCTGAAAACCACCAACTTTTGGTGTTGAAAAATCTTTATTTAATCCAAAATAATATAGCAGGTTTATGTGCTTGTTTCAATTAATATGAGATCATTTTGTGGTTTTTGTTGGTTAATGCAACGCTGTGGTTTTAGGGAGTTTAATCATTCGTTTTTACTTGTACTCACTCTTACTTGTTTATGTTTACGTCTTTACTTCTACTTAAACGAAAGCGTTTAGTTTAATGAAAGGCAACACAAGATGGCCGCCGTTATTTTCTTTTCGCCTTATTTTGAAAATCAAATTTATGTATTTCCTGTTTGTCGTCACTGACCGTGCTGTCAGCGCTCAGCCAATCAACTTCTACTTTGCGGTGCGGCGCTGGTGGACGACGACGACGCCCGACTGGCGGTGCTTGAGTTCGAGCCATGAGCTCTAATAACTTATTTACATTCAGAAGTAAAGGTTGGTTTTATTTTGCGTTTATATTAGATAAGTTTAGTCCTGGTTTTTAGAATACGCTTGACAGTTTGTAGTCTTCGACTGGTGGTGGGTGTAACCCGCTTTACGTTTAGCATTTGCCTTGTTTAACTGACGCGTTTCTAAGCCAATTGAGTATTTAATTGTTAGATTTGAAACTGTCCGTCCATAAAGTCTTTGCGTATTTTTTTTTTTTAGAATTTTGTACCGGAAGTAAAGGTAACTATTTATTGAGTTCTTCGACACCCCCCCTCCCTGCTAGCTAGATGAGGCTTGTGATGTCAACAAATATGGTAACTTTGCCACAGCTACTGGTTCCCAATGGCCAACCAGTTTGGCTTTCTTCTTTTGTTTATGGAGGACACAGCTTGGGTCCTCCGTTGAGGTGTATTATTACTGCAGCATCTGCACGCTTCGGGCACTAGACATGCCTTTGATTATGTAACATGTAACTAGCATCCTCAGCAAGCGCCAGCCTACCAAGGTATGACCGCGTAAAAGATTTCTCACCATCCAAACGTCAAGCTATTTTGAGCGCGTCTGCTGACTTAGTCTCGCTTGCAAGTTGCAACTCAAGCAACAAAGTGTTAAGTTACAGTGTGACTCAATTGGGTTGACTTTGGCTGCCGTTTTTAATGATTTGAACTTTACGTACACAAGACCTCGTTAATTAATGCAGGTATCCTTGCGCACAGCAATCGGCGCAGTGTTTGACATCCCTGTAAAGCCAAGTACATATTGGTTTTTCAAGATTTATGATGCAAGCTTGTTTTCTTGTCCTCGTCAAGCAAACATGCCTTAGGCCGTTTTTGACTTGGACATGTTTGCTATGAGGGGGTAGTTGGGGTTCGATATAAAGTTTTTGCAAAGTCACTACAAGAAATGGCACTGTCCGCATGCATCACATGTATTTTTTTTTTCTGAAGGAAATATTCCATTCCTGAGTCATCTTGTCTGTACAACTGTACAGGCATTGTGTTCATAGTTTTTTTTTTTAAATTCTTTTCTCTCTTTTTTTGTCCTTTATCAAGCAACTATAAGACTTACACTAGGCCAATTCTCTTTTTTTGTCGTTTTTGCAGGAGCACAATTTAAAAAGCAAAGGTTCTCAAAAGATTTTAATTGGGTTCCTGCAGGTTTCAGCAGATATACTTGAATGTTTTTTAATGCTGTGGCATGAACAGTTTAGCTTTCTTTTCAAATTAAGAGCAAATTATTTGGAACACGAATCAGCATTTGGCTGAATTATTTTACAGTGACTCCTCTGCAAAACATTGTATGCATATTGTCATTAGTGATGTTCCAATAGATGAGCAAGAAATAAAATGATGCTATGTGGTCTGTCTTATGGAGTTGTTGCTGGATCAAATAACCTTGGAGATACCTATGCATATATGGTTCTAAAGTTTTTTTAAATCAGACACAGAGGGCATTTCTGTTTTAAGCCTTTTTTTCTCATCCAAAAATAGCGCTGGTTATGGGGTACTTGACGGGAGGAAAACAACGGTTTGTTGAGAACCACTGTTTTAATTGTTTGAGGCTACAGTAAAATCTGAATGATTTTTTATGATGAATATTAATTGTTACTTCCTGTTCTGGATACTTGTTTTTTTTTCATTTTGTTTAGAATTGGAATTTACCGTCATATTTTCGCTTTTCGCCGGAAATGGCTTATATGAGAAATAATAAGAATGGCAGATGAGCTACTGCCTTCCTCTTTATATCTGTAGATATAATCCAGAGTTTTGCACCATAGTGGTCTAAGCCTAAAGGTCAAATGTATCCTTTTATGAAGAATGATGAATAACCTTTAGATATGATAACATGCAAAATGACTGTCTCTCAAGCGAAATTAACTCTTTTGTTTAGTCTCTGATTTTCTATTTGTTGGAGATTAGCCCATGGTTGCACTGATCAATCATGAAAAGTGCCGAGTCCAATATTGGACTGCCCTTTACTTACCAAATTAAAACCAAACCTTGATTTTACACACATATGAATCAATTTGCACTTTGACACATCATCCTATCAATTTTGTATCATTTGTCTGAACGTGAACAGAAAATATCATTTCATCCATCTCACAACTAATTATGAGTACTGTACACGTGCGTGTGTTTGTGCAGCGCTCCGTCTGCTATGCCGGTGATGTCACAGCTGTTCAGGGGCTTGCCTCGGGCAAAGGTCTTGTCCTCCAATCGGTTACCATGCCAGCACCGCCGTCCTCAGTTGGAGTCCTCAGCTCCGCCACCCGCCTGGAGGCGTCCTTCACGCATGAGTCACACTCCCTCAAGATGTTACCAGACCACCTCCACACTTCACAGCTACATACTAACTCCACCGCAAGTCAACTCCATCCTCAAAGCCAATGAATACACCTTCAAGGTAAGACGAGAAACGCATCATCTCAATGTTAAACAGTTCCTGAATTATGGACGTTCATGTGTGCTTGTAGGTGCCTGAGTTTGATGGCAAGAACCTATCATCCGTGATGGGCTTTGACAGCAATCAGCTGCCAGCAAACGCTCCAATAGAAGACCGCCGTAGTGCTGCAACATGCCTGCAGACGAGAGGAATGCTGTTGGGTGTGTTTGATGGCCACGCGGGATGCGCCTGTGCACAGGTAGAGCGCAGCTGCTTATTCCAACAAGACATTCCTACATACTTTGTATTTATGGTATATCAATAAAGAATTCTTAGCACTTTACTTTCCCACATTTTCTGCACAAAAGGCTTGGAATGCTTTTATTGTGAAAGTTGTTCCTAGCAGTGTGTCACTTGACAGCTCAACTATTGTCTCTACTGCAACTCTTCACAAATCCTGTTCTGATATCTTGTTCAATCGCTACTTTAGCGCACGAACAAACAAGGTATTTACGCTGAAAGTGACATACGGCACCTGTTGCTCGTGTTTTCTGGTGGGTCAGCTCTGTTGTAGCTGCGTCAAACATAAATTAGCCGTTAGCCAGCAGCGCTTGAGTGCTCCATATAGGCTGTCGTGATAAACCTAAATTTCTGTTCCTACTAGTCACTTTTTAACAAAACATGCTGACTCAAATGTGCTTTTTCACCCTGCAAATGTGTTTATACACCAAATTGTATGTGAAGTTTTAGGGGGAAGGGGAACATAGTTTGTTGCTGAGCAGTTATAATTTAAGTAAAAACAAAAGTTTATCATCAAAAGATTGTCAGTCATTCATAATGAAGCGGTCATTCTTTTTTTGCCCTTAGTGTTCATAATTCTTTTTCAGAAAGCAATAAATATATATTTTTATCCAAATCTTGATATTCGATTTGAATTACGTATTTATCCAAATATCTAAAATACTCAATGGCTGCATCCCTATTGCAGTCCAAGGTTATTACAGTTAACAATAACTAACAAAATAAACCCTTTTTTTTTATTGTGTGTTAAAAGAAACTCTAGCTGACTTAAACTACATATTACAATTTTAACTGCCTATAAAATAATCAGTCCAGCTTCATTTTTTTGCCAGTATCATACATTAGGTTTCAATGTTCGTTTTAAATAATATTTGTTTTGGTGTTACTGTTCCACTGTATCAAAGAAGGAAGGTTAAAGAATCATTAGGAAATTGTAATTGACTCTACTCCACAATACTTAGTGACTTTTTAAAGTCTTGTCAGCAAATATTCCATATATTTACAAAATACGAATACTTAAACTAATCAAAACAAAAAAAACCATTTCAAAAACAAAGTCGCAACTAATAAAATTTGCCAAGCCCGCTTATAAAATAATTAATATTAACTTAATTAAACTACTGGAACAGGGAAATAACTGTTCCAGACCCATTCGCAATGGTCAAAAAAAGTACTAAAACAAAACGAGTACTGTACATACATTTTGTTTACATAGTTTTTTTTTTTTTTTCTTTTTCCAAGGCTGTGACTTTATGTGGAAAAAGTGAAGCGCTGTTAATGCTTTCCAGATGCGCTGGAACTCCACCAGCCTCCAGACTTAAAATTTTAATTGTAGCCAGTGATGGCATAGCATTTTGTAAGCACAACATTACAAGGGGGCGGCATGGCTCGGTGGTAGAGTGCTCGTGTCCCAGCCGAAAGGCCGTGGGTTCAATCCCCCGACCATCAAGACCATGCCTCAGTGTCCTTGTGCAAGACATTGAACCCCCAGTTGATCCTGATGCTGCGTCATCAGTAGGTAAATGACTAGTTAGTTTAAAGCGCTTTGAGTACCTACGGTAGAAAAGCGCTATATAAGCGAAAGTCCATTTACCATTTACCAAGACATCCCTCTTCACTAGGCGCTCAGCGAGAGGCTCTTTTACTACATCGCCGTGTCCCTGCTGCCGCACGACACGCTGTGCGAGCTGGAGGCGGCGGTGGAGGCGGGCCGGGCGCTCAGTCCCATCCTGCAGTGGCAAAAGCACCCCAACGACTACTTCAGCAGGGAGGCTCAGACACTCTACTTCAACAGCCTTCGCACGTACTGGCAGGAGCTCATCGATCTCACTAAGTAAGACAAAAAACATCATACCGGGGGTGGACAAACCTTTATGCTCATTGATTTTTCAAATGGGCCTGCTTTCTTTTGTAGATAGTGGATTCTGCTAGTTACAAGGGAAAGGGACCTTGCTGTGTAATTAACAACTAAAGTGAAATTGGCAAACTAGGATTTTCATAACAGTTTTTATTTCATAGTTTAGAGCCCTCATTCTTAAAGAGTGGTATTAGTACTAATAGTGGTATTTTTACTTAGTCAAGTGGTACACAAAGTAATCATTGCCCAAGCATACTTCAGTTGTCTTTAACTTTTTCGTAAATGTACTTGCACTTATGTAGCACTTCTTTAAAATTTCCTATACTTATATGCAGTATTAAAATTCAAGCTGTGGATAATGTTACAGAGGCTTATAATAATATTACTTTTACTAACATTTACACCTAATACCTTACTGTATGTTGATGTTAGGATGGTGGTATTTGGAGCGCTCTTTGGTGCTTCTTGGTGTAAGTGGTTTGTGAGACTGATTCAGAAAAATCCTTTTAGTAGTTTATGCAATAAAATATAAGTCAAGTCACAAATCACTCAGTGTAATTTTCTGGATTGACCTTTTAGATTCTGTTTCTTAGTGCAAAGATTCCTATGATAAAATTGTGAACGTTATAGACCTCTGCAATCTTTGCAAGGAGGAAACCTTGCACAATGAATAGTGTAGCAAATACTTCTTTTTACCTCTGTAGGAATTGAGCAGAAGCAACCGTCTTTGCACTCTCATTTGCTTATGCTAAATGCCATTGCTAACATTTCATTATACAGCAATGTGACAGCACAGACCCGATGGTTATCCTTCAGTAATAACTCGTAATGCAAGCAGTACAGTTGACTGATCTTTGTGATGGAGCTCTGCTTTTCTCTCCGCTTTCAGCCCAGGTGACGTCCCCGACACCAGGGAGGCTCTCATGAACGCCTTCAAGAGGCTGGACAATGACATTTCTCTCGAGGCTCAGGTGACGTACACGTGATAAGATTCTTTTTATATACCTTCTTTTTTTATATCTATTTTAAATGTCATAGCCTGCTCATGAAATGCTTCTTTCGTCTGCTAGGTTGGAGACCCAAATGCTTTTCTGCACTACTGGGTTCTGAGAGTGGCCTTCTCCGGGGCGACGGCGTGCGTGGCTCACGTCGATGGAGCAGACCTGTACGAATAACGTCTGCTTATCAAAACACATACTTTTAAATTTGGTCTGTTGGGCGCACTGTTATATACGCCACACCTTGTATTTAACCCCAAACACACACATGTACACATACCCATACATATTAACCTTTGTGCAGTATTTTGAAAATTTTTGGGTCATTTTATTCCACATCATTCTGGCAGTATTTTATCCAAGGGATTGCCCACTCCTGGTAGGGTGATAACTAAGTTGTTTCAACATTTTGAACTTTGACATGTTGTTAACATCTTGGTGAAATTTCAGTTCAGTATTATGTTCCTTCAAGGCTTTCCCTTTGATGTAAAAATCAAAGGATTAGAAAAAATGCCACACAAAAGCACAGAAAAGCCTTAACAGCGTCAAGTTAAAGAAACACAACATTCAGCAATAACGTTGAATATCTTCAATACCGTCAAATCCACTGACGTCTTCATTTTCACTTTTTCAGTGGCCAACGTGAAAAAAAGCTGAAATTTGCTACATCTATTTTGTGGCAAAACTGTAACTAAGTCGAGGCTTACTGTCCATACTTAAGGGCACGACTTGGCAAGTAAGTGTAATAACGCTCTCTTGTTCTAAAGGTATATAGCCAATGCAGGAGATGCTCGGGCGGTGCTAGGGGTGCAAGAGGAGGACGGTTCCTTTACCGCTCACACACTCTCTAATGACCACTGTGCCCAGAACGAGGACGAGGTGGCTCGGATTCGCGGAGAACACCCGCCCTCAGAGAGGAAGACCGTCATACGACAGGTGCCGCTCCTCAGACTTGGTTTTGTGTTGAGCGCCCCCCTCGCTCATTGCGGCCTACCCTCCTCAGGACCGCTTGCTCGGTCTGCTCATGCCCTTCCGTGCGTTCGGCGACGTGAAGTTCAAGTGGAGCATCGAGCTGCAGAAGCGAGTGTTGGAGTCGGGGCCCGATCAGCTCCACGAAAACGAGCACACCAAGTTCATACCGCCCAACTACCACACGCCTCCGTACCTGACGGCCGAGCCCGAGATCACCTACCACCGGCTCAGACCGCAGGATCGCTTCCTGGTGAGACGAGCGCCGACTTTCGCTTCACCTCTTCGAGAATTGTATATTCAAAATATGGAAAACAGACTTTCTCTGAGACAAAGTATGCATTTCCATTCATCTAGTTTTAGAATACATTCTTCATGTCAGTACCACTCCAGTTCTCTAGGTGGTGGTAATGCACTTTACAAAATCGGAACCTGCTTGGCCATGCTGATGATTTGTAAGCTGATGGGTTAGTGCCCCAGTTGGCCCCAATGCAAACATATTGTAACATAAGAAAGGGAAAAAATAAATTCCCCAATCTGAACCTCGAGCCAGATAGTGTAATTGAATGGGCATGTGGAATTCACTAACACTATAATACGGCAAATTAACCAATGAACTACAACACGAACACAATTTGCGTCACGCATATGAATAATGCATTTAATGAGAAATTCTAGGTCGTGTGACCCACAAAATCAAATTATTGATCAGTCTTTTTTACGATAGATAATCTGGGATCCCTTTTGACTTTTTTTTTCCATTGACATTTGCGAAGATTGACCCAGTAGTTCATGAGATATAAGGGTTGAAAGGAAGGCAGCCACACGCCTTTTAGACAACAATTTCCAATTTTGGCAGACCACATCCACCAAACCCCTGCTTCTATTTCTCTCTTTAACATCACGAGCAATCTTGGGACCCATGGCTAACCAATTCAAGTTTGAATTAAGCACTAAAATGCACTATAAACACGTTTTTGTAAGCAGTCACAGGCGAACAAAGCTTCAACGTTCCGCCATTTTGGAAAACGTGACGCCAACCAGTAGCAGACCAACGTCTTTGTGCTTCCTGACGCCAACCAATAGCAGACCAGCATTCTAGTGAAGTCAGCGGTGACACGTTTATAGACGGACAAGCGTGGAGCGACTCGCAGTCACGCACGCACTCTGACCGCCATGTTTGAGGAGGAGTTTTTGTCGTAACAAGAAAAAAATGGCGTAAAGAGGGGACAAAAAGATCGCAAGCCGGGGACATGACCGGGGGTCCACTAGTTCACTGTAGTTCTTCTTTGATGTCATTTGATTCAAGTCCTAGTCTTTCTCGTTTTGTGATGTTCACCGTAGCGGATTTAGCGCATATCGAAGTCGATTCAGTTTAGTGAATTCTAGCCCGCCACCCCGCAGGTGATTGCTTCCGATGGCCTCTGGGAGACGCTGCACAGACAGGAAGTGGTGCGCATCGTTGGCGAGTACTTGACCGGCGTGCACCAGCAGCAGCCGCTCACAGTGGGGGGCTACAGGGTCACCCTGGGACAGATGCAGGGGCTGCTGGAGGAACGCAAGGCCCGCGTGTCGTCGGCCTTCGAGGACCAGAACGCCGCCACCCACCTGATGCGCCACGCCGTGGGCAACAACGAGTTTGGCACGGTGGACCACGAGAGGCTGTCCAAGATGCTGTCGCTGCCCGAGGAGCTGGCCCGCATGTATCGCGATGACATCACCATCATCGTCTCCCAGTTCAACCCGCACGTCATCGGAGCGCGGCGGCAGGAAGAGTAAATGCTCAAACACACACTCTTGTTTATATATTTTAGAAATTACTTTATTTACAATTATTTATGGGAAAGATGTTTGTGTTCGGAGGAAAAATCCTCTTATGTAGTTGCAAACTGTACAATTGTGTATCATTGTGCAATACTGCCACACCTACACACTCACATTTTATTCTGACTGATGACGCTGTTACAAGTTTGTTTTGTGCCAAAAGTTCCCGAGCTAAAAGAAAAATGTCCTCCAGCTGGGGAAAGAAATTCCAAAGAGCAGAAATGACAAGAAAAACGAGAAGGGATGCACCAAAATTAAAAACAAAAATGAGGAAACTAAGGCCAGAAACCAAAACACAGAACCATATTTGTATACCCTCAAATCCTAAAAGAAATTTTCTTGGCTGGATTATTATTTTTTAGTTTGTGAAAAGTAATCTGTAATAATCTGTGCATAGAGCGGGAGAAAAAAAACGGAATTCAGGAAATTGCCTTTAAATAGTTATGCAGACAAAAGAGAACAGTTTATTTCACTAGTTGTTAAACAAACAAATCTAGAAGTCTCTGGGGTACCCCAGGGCTTAAGCTTGGGCCCTTTATTGATTTTAGTCTTACACTAAGGACCTACAAATGTCTTGCAACAATTTTCTTTTTTCTTTCCAGAGTAACATCGCAAATTATTCGGCAAAGCTTTAGATGGAGAATGTGGAATTTTTCGCATGCGCCCGTGGGAGCTTTAGTGGCATTACGGTAAATGCAGCAATACACACTCCTCCTCCGGCTGTCCGTAGCTAAAAGAGACATGGCAACCTTCGGAGGAGTGCCACCCCCCATGTAATGTAATTTAATGATAACCAGACCAATGATTATATTTAAAACATGCTGATGGTCGTTAAGAACACATTTATTTGTAAGTTTTTAAAATTTATAATCATTGAATGTATTCATTTTTAATGAAAAACGGTCTAAATCTTACATATTGTCACTTTAATGCATAACAACAAATTTGGGAAATGTTGAGAGTGTCACCGTAGGCCAAAAATCTACAGCAGCAAAAACTTGAGAGCATCCCTAAAAACATAAATGAAAGATACCTTTGCATCCAGTCATGCAGAAGAAACATGTTCTGTCATTGTTTTAATGGCAAATGCTGGACACATTTTACACTTTATTTTGTTCTGTTATTTTTTTTTTATGTATATTTTCAAGTCAAAGGCTGTGTACATTGGCTTTCGAGGATCTTTGTTAAAGGAATGTTTTTTTTACCGTAGCATTATCGCAACAGCAACATGCCGGACAGCTTATTTGGACTTCAATTTTCACTGTCTTTGTGAGCACACTCCTGTTCTCCATTATGCCTTGTATTTAAACTGCAGTTAGATTGCAAAATGTCACAATAGTTCTTTGAATATTTATTCCATTTTAAGCATCTGGCATCTGCATAAATTATATACTCAAGTCCTATTTTGTATATGGCATAATAAATAGTATACTTCTGCTGTGGTTTAAGGCGCACCCCTTTGTCAATCTGACAGTATATTATTATTTTGATGATAAATGTGGGTTTACAGTGGGCTTTATAAATTCTCACGAAGTTTCTCAAACTAGGTCTTGTTTTGTATATATAAGAGGCAAAGTTGTATTACATTATAACCAAACGGTCTTGTTTGAGGGCAAATCTCTAAAAAGGGAATGATTCCCATGAATAAAATCTGTCATTTTCAAAACATTCAACAAAGACAGTCTGTAACTCTGGGAGCGCATTCACTGGGAATGAATATGTGACCTTGTTTCATTTCAGTGAGTCCTCATTTTACTGTCTGAGTGTACTGTATATCCATAGCAAGTGTTTTGTAAATAATTGAAATGAAGTCAGTCGGTCATGCTTCCTGGTAGTGTGCTTATAAAAGGGGGCCATGCAAGTGTGAAGGACATCCTGACATTCTGTAAAATTGTACACTTCACCGCGCGTGGCAATTTCTATCCATCTAGCGATCATGCAAACAAAAAGTTTTGAACTAAGTTTAGATTTTCAAAGTAAGGGTTTAGTCATGAACCAAAGCTAGCGTTTCATATTGAGGTTACGGTTTCTGATTAGTTTTAAACTACAGTTTGGGTTTCAAAGTAAGGTTTTAAACGGGCTAGGGTGTTTCAAGCTAGGTAAACTCGGCTTAGGTTTTCAAGCTAGGCGTTCAAACTGTTTTAGACGAGAGTTCTTTCAAAATAAGGGAAGGAGGATGACTCCAAGAAGAAAGGCTTTCTTTTTGCCATATGAAATGTAATTGTAATAAAATAAGGATTCTGGGGTACCCCAGGGCTCAATCTTGGGCCTATTGGGTTATTTGACAAAGCATTAATACGTATCAACAAATTTGGCAAATAGATTTGACAGTGTCGCTGTTGTAAGGTTTCAAATGGGATTTCAAGCTAGGTAAACTAGTGTTACGCTTTCTAGGTAGGCTTTCAAACAATTTTAGACTAGAGTTGCAAGTTTAGACTGGGGGGCTGACCCCAGGGGAAAAGGCTTTTTTGTTGCCATGTGAAATGTAATTGCAATAAAATAAGGATTTGTATCATTTTTTGGAGTTATTTCAGGCACTTTGACACCCTCATTTTTTTTCTAACCCGTAACCTGTATAAAATGTAGTTCACATTTGTTGAAGGTTGATTTCTATATAATTTTTTCTCATATAGGGGGGGGATCAAAGGTTTTTCTCTTTCCTGGGAGAGCTTTTGCAAAATTTTGAAAAGCACTAGGTTAGAGTTCAAAGTATCAAAGTGAGATTTGGTTATAAAGGAAAGATTTCAAACAAGAGTTACGAGTTCAAAGTGGAGTTTTAAGCAAAGGTTAAGATGCGGTGAAAATCGAATAAACCTCCATTACACTAATGTTTTATCTTTCAACTAAGAAAACCATCTAGAGGTGTCAAAAAATATAACAAGTGCTTCATGAAGCTTCATTTTCGACATCAACTGCGTGTAGCTTTGTACAGCAGTGAAAAACAATAATCAAATGTTTTGTATTTTGTTATCATTCCCGTGAAGTAACGGGCAATCAATTCCAATCCGATATTTGAGCGTATTGTGGAAAGCGCAGACATAATGTCAACACATTTCAGCGATTGCGGCGCTCACATTCTCAACACACCCTCGTTTCAAAGCGGCACATGGCCCGTCGGCGTGCACCGTAGCACATGTGCCGTCGCCATCCCACCCGCGGCATGTGATGTTTGTTTTTTGTTTTTTTCCCCCTCCCTGCCCAGCCTCCACTTTGTCAGCCGCGTCGTGGCTTTTAGCGGCAACAATGGGGAACAATCACACAAGTCTCCCTCGCCTCCTGTCTAATAGGAGGTGAGTCAGAGGCGGCACTCTGGCCTTGACTGCTCAGCGACAGACAAGACGCTGAAGATGAGGAGGAGGAGGGATGGACTCAAAAGACTGACGGGAGCGAAATGTGAAATGTCACAATGTGAACAGAAGGCTTTCCAGTGGAAGGGCGAGATGCTCATGCGTTGTCACTCGCAGGCCCACGCGTGTCTCCATGCACAAAAACTCCACGCAAGAATCATACACCATAATGTAATTGTGGCTCTCATTTGTTTTGTTTATTAGGGGAAAAGAGCAGTAATTGGCCAGCAGAGAGCACAAAACAAACAGTTTAACGTTTTGGATGTTATATCAATAAATTAGGGCGGGACCACCTAACTAACATGATTAATCCTGCTTTGCAATCGTACCGCGTGTTTATTATGTTCCATATGTACGTAAATACAGCATGCTAAAAAAAAAAAAAAAAAAGTGACAGGCAGCTGAACCTCTCTTTCAAATGTACACTTTTTTCCCTAAAAATCTTCTTACCCACACAAAGTCCGCACATGACACCAATATAGTACAAATAGGATGCTGTGTCTACATTAAGGCGTTCCTTTCCGCCTCCTCGCTGTTCTTGGTGCGTTTACTTGAACGTTTGACCGCAAAGATGAGGACGAGAACTGTAAATACCAAAAAGTGGCTGATTAGGAATCCTTATAAATGATTGGAAGATTATTGTTGATGAAACTCACCACAGAATCCCAGAGTTCCCACCAGGATGCCAACGGTTGGTCCGATTCCGAATTTGAAGCCGTGCTCGGCCGGCGCCACGTAGCAGTAGCCCAGTTCCGTGCATGTGCACACGTGCACTGGTGGACGGAGAAATACTTAGGTTTACAAATGTATAACGATACATGTCGCGCTTTACGTACACCGTGGTGATTCACTTGTAAATTTTCAAAAAGCTAACAGTGCGCCTCTTAGTTCTTATAATTATATACAGCGCATAAACCGAAAAAATAAAATAACTTAATCGCCATGTCGATTCTTCAATTTTTACTTCTGCATTTCAGTTGTAAATGTATTTTTTACAATTACAGTTTCTATAACACCCTGTTTGCAATTCATGATATGCTACATGCTCCAATTTTGAAGCAATTTATATGGGGACAAGGCACATTAGAAAGCGTGATTTTTATTTTTTTTTTAATCCAGAAACTGTTTTTAACGCAACAAAACAACATATTTTAATGTTTTTGATTGCAATTTGACTTTTTTAATTTAAGTTCAATATTTTATCAGATCATAATTGTATTCTTTTAAACTCTTAATTCATCTTGTCATTGATCTTCTAATGAAATCAAGAAGTATTTTTCCCATTTAATTTCTGACTGAAAAGTTTGACTGACTTATCTGTTTTGTTGACATTCCCTTTAGCGCAGCTCCATCTAGTGGATGCATAATGTTGTGTCAGCCACTACTGTAGCTTCTTTTCTATGCGCCTTATAATGCAGTGCGGCTTATATATGAAAACCGTTTTAAATTAGGCCATTCATTATAATGTGGTGCGCCTTATGGTACGGAAAGACAACACTGTGTTTTCTGCTTGACGGGATGGAAGTGGAGTCTTTTTGTTCTGCTCCTCTCCAACCATCATCTCCCATCTTTGCTGACTTTGTCCTGTGCTGTCAACTATTATTTTAGCCTCCTTTTCTTCTGAAAACGTAACCATGGAATTGGCCAGCTGGGCAATCAACTCAATTGACAAAATTTAACATGATGGATTCCGAAAAACAAGTGGAAGATGGAGTGCCAAACGATGGACATGAAGGTTGTGGAGGAAATCTTCATTATTGGAATCCTAATTATAGAAATACTTCTGGAGTTGGTGGGTACCTGATTTATCGTAAAATTGTCAGAGGGGTATTAAAATGGTAAAATTATGGTCATTAAAAAAAAAAGCCTGATAATAGTTGGTTGGGTTTTTTTTCCTTCCCAGACAAAAAACACCTTTCTATACTTAGAGTTAAAAAAAAAAAGTAGAGTAAGTCATTCAAAAAATAATTCTAAAACGACCACTTTTTTTAATCGTGTTTAAAAAAAAGACCATGTATGGTCAGTCTTTCCTGTTTTTAAATGTATAATGTATAATAAGGTTATTTTTTTAAACCTGCATTTTCAGAAAGGCATGAAAATAAATACAAAACATAGAATCTATAGTACTTGATGGTGTAGCAGGCTTTAATTGAGTTCATATTTTTTCGTAAGATAGAAGAAAATCCATGTGTATGAGAAAGAAAAAGTCTGCTTGACTGACCTTCGAGGGGCTGCGTGACCCCCATTCCCGCATTATCTTTAATGTTGATGGGCAGGGTGAAAGTTCGGTCTTCCGTCGGCATTTTCTTCAGGATCAGCTTGGCTGTGGTGCCTGCACGGACAAGAGCTTGGAGATGCCGCATCGGAGCGCGCTCGTTTCTTTTCATTACCGTCAATGGTCTGCAATTCCCAGTTGTGGGATTTCTTGTTGAAGGCCAAGGCGAAAGTGAAGGGCTGCGAGAAGGGGGCGCTGTCTCCGTCCTGAGCCCTGAGGAACACCGGCTCGGGCTTCTTCATGCACATGAAGGCCTGCGTCTCCGTCAGTTTCGGGACGTTGTCGTTGACGTCCAGCAGCCTCACCGACACCACGCGCTCGTCCATCTGCTTGGGGTTATCTGCGGAGCGGTAAAAACATTTAGAATTCCAATCATTCTCCGCGACTGACCGGTGACCAGTCCAGGGTGAAGTCTGTCTTTTGGCCATAGTCATTTGGTATCGCATTTATTTGTTTATTTATTTCTGACCCTTCTCATAGGCAGTGACGGTGACCTCGAAGGACTCCAGAATCTCTCTGTCCAGCTTGTCTTTGGTCCTGATTTCTCCTGTGATTGCGTCTATCTCCAGCCAGCCTTTGGTGTCGCCCTCCATCTTGAAACTTCACAACAACAACACACGAGAGGTGGTCACTTTCTGCACCGTTTCAAAGTCAGAGGAAACCAATCGCTAGTTTACTCGTGTACGTGCATGTGACGGAGCCAAAGCCCAAAACGAGCAGGCAAATTTAAAGTGCGAGGAATTATTGATGCCTTTGGATTGATGTGCACGTGCTAGATTTGAGGTCAGCCTACTCCATCACGTTGTCATAGCTTATAAACCAACACGGGAACGTTATACACCGAAACACACGTTGGCCTCTGTAGCTCATGCGACAATGACACCTCATCGGTCTAATTGTTAACTGGCTAACTAGTTTGTCACTAACTCACTTGTTAAAATGAATTAAACGTCACTAACTCGCAAACTACATGCTGTAACAGATACACTCATCATCAACTTAACCCATGAACGAAGCCGTTAACTACAACACTCACGAACCTTCTAACTCACTAAATCACTCAGTAACTCACTCACTCCCTATTCACACAGTCGGTAACAAACGAGATGAGCGTTTACTGTATCTCTTTGCCCTCGGGGTCCTTGGCCTCCACGGTGAGCAGCACGGCTCCCTTGGTGGTGTTTTCGGGCACAGCCACATCCAGGACGTCCGTGGCGAATTGCGGGACCTCGTCCACGTCGGTGACGGACACGGACGCGAAGGCGGTGGATTGGGCGCCGTACTCCAGGCCTTTCATCAAAGGCTCCGGGTTGCGAGCGTCGATTTTCAACTTGTAAGAGGACGAGCTCTCAAAGTCCAGAGGCTGTTGGCGCACAAGGAGGGGGATGTATGACTACGACATTTATGGGTCTTTGATTGCTACCCGAGAAAAGAAAAACATCTCATTTGGTTCCATTTCCTATTATCCCCCCATAATGCATTTCAATCACAATGTAACACGTTACATAAGCAGGACTGAGTGTATTTCGATTAAAAAAAGGTTACCATGGCAACCACCTCTTAAAAGGCAAGTCCTTTCACCGAAAGACGGCGCACGGAAGGTCACCATCGTACCTTTGCGACGACCACGTGACCGACGCCTTGTCCGTCCGTTTCCACGGCAAACACGTCGTCGTCGTTGCCAGCCGAGATGTGGAACTCGATGAACGAGCTGCCGCTGTCGGCGTCGTCATCGTCGGACGCGCGGATGCTGAGCACCGTTTGTCCCACGGCGATGTCTTCGCCAACCGTATAACTGCCATACTGCACCGCACCAGAGTTTGGGATTTTTGTCATAGGTATTTTTATTTTATTTTGACTTTTTTTATTGCAGCTAGCTTTCAATTTTTATTAAGTGTATCATTCACTTCCATTTTTAATGCAGTGTGTCACTGAAAGATCACACAAAAAACAATGTACCAAGTACTGCAATACCTGCATACTTCTTCTCTATGGATGAATACATTATATATGAATCTCATGTCAAAATCTAATGTATAATATGGTTGGTCATGTGACATGAGCAAATAAAAACTTAGATGAAGCCATTTCTGAAGAAACTGTGAGAATTAAAATTATGGAAGCGCGTGGAATAATGGAACGTATCATGGAATATAATGGTTTTGAATCATATGCAAGGATACTGAACTCATGCGGAATGAATTATATTTTTTTTCTTATATTAAGAAATTTGGAGGGAGCAATTGTATTTGGTATGAGATGAAGAGTTTAACAGTTTAAACTAACAGTTGAGGTTTCAGTATCAACTTTGGAAGTGAGAATTGGCCCAAAAATGGTGAAATTACAGATAATTTCAAGAAAATCCATTTTTTATGTCGAAATGTAGAATTTGCAATTGTACTTGATATGGGCTGAACAATTGAATGTTTAAAAAATGTGGAAATTAGAGAAGAAATGTTTAAAAGTTTGACTTTGAAAAAACTCTGAGGTAAGTTATTAGCTGAAGAGTTCAGTCAGAAACTAAAAGTAATTTGTGTGGTTGTATGTGTTATAAGTAATGAATGGGGAATTTGTGGGTAAAAAATGTAGAATATTTGGAAAAGTTGGAAATATTAGAATGAGACAAAAAAGTAATCCAGAAGATGAATTGTTGGATGTATTTACGTTGGAACGGTGAGACGTGGTTGAAAAATGCAGAAGTATGACAAAAAATCAATGACATTGACCACCTCAAAGTAGTTTCCTCCCGCCTCCTTCCTGCCGAGGGAATTTTCATTCATGTGTATGTGGGTAGTTGTTTATTTTTTAAATGTGAAAAGTACGTACACTTTACATATTTAAGACAAATATTACTGCAGTACACCTATTTACTTAAATCATAAATGATTAAACCTTAAACAGTAACTGTACTGTTGTCCCTTCCTGTTCCCATCCCTTTGGGTGTAGTTTCACGGAGAGCCGTGGTTATATTCTAGGTCTAATGAGAGCGAAGCTTGTAGCTTACCAAACGTGATAACAACTAGAGTTTACACTTGAAATTCCAAATTCATTACAAAAGAATCTGGGTAAGAGTTTTACAACGCTCTCCTGCAGCACAGTTCTCCTCTCTCCCTGCGCTCCTAGCAGCGTGTTTGAGTTTCATGAGGGAGATGGCCACGCCTACAAGACACATGATTGGCTCCCGGCATCACCATCGACTGATGAGGGCAGGAGTTGTAATCTACCCAAAAATCCGCGATGCATTGAGGGCGCAAAGTAGCGAGGGTACTCTACTAAATATGACCTGCCAGACGAAAACCAAGGTCATTTTTGCAATAATTATCGTTTGTTTCGGACTTGTAGCCACTTAGAGTGTGTAAGAATCTGTAATGACGGTGTGCTTACATCAGTCTTCTCAAAGAGAGGCAGCTCGTTGTTCACATCAATGACCTTGATGACGACCTTGCAGACTACACTGTGATCTGAACGAAATAAATAATGAGTAAACACACTCAAATGTATGTGTGTGTGTGTGTGTGAGCATATGTGTGTGTTACCTGGATCACTGACTCTGACATCCAGCTTGTAAATCTGTTGCTCTCTACGCTGCAGCGAGCGCAACGCTTGGATTTGACCCGAGTCGGCGTCGATGGTGAAGGCTTCGGGCGAGGTGGAAGGCTGCTGGGACATGATGGTGTAGGTCAGAAGGGTGTTCAACGTCTCCGCTTCATCCATGTCGTGGACCGACAGTTGCCCGATTGGGCTGCCTGAAAGAGCAACAGCGAACCTTAAGGTGTCCATATTATATCAAATTGACTGTAGGAGAACTTGATGTCAGATTTTTTTTTTCATATTAAGTATCAATCGCTGCTACCGACATACTCCACAAGTATCCGATACCTTAACCCCTGAGTGTTAATGTTCGTACGGGTCCCTAATGTAAATATTGCTTTCAAATAAATTGCATTTGCAAGCATTTAGGAATGAACGCATGGTGCCGTTTTGCACGTCTACCCGTTTTAGCAATCTATCGTCATTTTTTAGCCCTCATTGCTTTTTGTTAGATGTGTCTAGATCAACGGCCCAAATCGGTCAACATTGACACAGGAAAACAAGACCAAGGCAGACAAGAAGACCTCACCTTCGGGTTCGTGCTCCTGCACCTCAAACACACTCTCCTCTTTCTCGCACACGGGCGCGTTGTCGTTGATGTCCTCCACCACAACCTGGATCTCCATCGGGGGATCCACTTGGTTCTGATAGTCGTCCTCGGCCATCGCCACCAGGATGTACTGAAATACCAGCAAGGGCAAACTTGCATAGCTTGTCCTTAAAACGGTACACCGACTTGAGATGAATTTGTTCCATAACCGCTCTGGTGAATCCAAATAACTTGTTCCCCATTGAAATGAATAAAAATAATATGGCGCCGCGACATGTTTTCAGTGTTGGGATGACTACTTTGGAAATTGAATTGATTGCATTACAAGTAACCCTACTGAAAATGTGATGTGATGTTTTCAATTTATATTACAGTTGTTTACACTTTGATTACATTTTGAATAAATGCTCTCAACTGTTAAACCTTTTTCACATTTCAAAAACTAATAGTGTCGCAATTTATTAGCTGTGGAAATTCCTGAAGGGGATTGTGGGAATGTTGAAAATTGATCACAAGATGAAGTCACTGAGCTCAACATTAAAAAATTTGAGCTGGAATTTTTTTTTTTTAATTTGTCGTTTGAAATGAAAGGGCATTTTGTGGGTGAAAAATCGGGACTTGTGGAAAAACTATGAAAGCTGGAGACAAATAGCCTAAAATTTGTTTTGAACACGTTCAAGTTGGAATAGTTTGAATCCGTTGAGAAATGTCAATGTAGTTGAAGGATGAAAAGCAGTGGAATAAGAAATGAGATTAGTGTAAATTGTGCAAATTGTTGGGGAATCAAATCAAAGCAATAATATTTCACATTACTATTATTACATAAATTTGTAACTAGATTCCGTAATCTCATTGTGTGCACCGGTAATTCATCGTTTCCCGATTTGGCTCATATAGCGAGGTATCACTGTGTCTGTGTGACGTGCAAGAGCTTCTTAAACATTCACCATGTCCTTCTCCTCCCTGTCCAGCTCTTCTGTGAGCAGGATTTCTCCATCCTCAGTGATTTGGAAGGGGAATCTCAGCTCCCGCTCTTTCTGCACAAGCCTGTAGTTGGCACTGGGCTCGTTAGACTGGACCTAAAACCGGACAGCATCTTGGGTAATTGCCACTCATCTGACATATGTGTGAATTTTCCCCTCACCTGTGCAATGATTCTTGGGTAGGATCCTTCCAGGTGCTCCTTAATGGAGATCCTGCCGGGGTTGACCCATAGGTTGGGCTGCACCGCAATGTGCACCCTGGTGGTGCCGCTCAGCGCCGTCTCGGACGCTCCTCCCATGTCGTGGACCTTCACCAGCAAGGTGTAGTCCGGGTCTTCCAGGGGGTTCAGGTTGCTGCGTCTCATTTCTGACACCAAACAAGCGTGAGAAAACATTTTAGCCACCGGGGTTGATGATCAGTAATGATAAACAAATGAAGCTTCATGAAGCATTTGTGACCATTTTGGACTCCTGTAGATGGCACTCTTGGTTGAAAGAGGCAGGGGAAATCCACTCCATTTCCACTGCTTTAATCTTTATCTTTAACCCAACCGCCGTTTAACCTTAACCCTAAGTGCCGGTCCGCGGATTTAGTTCATTCTTGACCAGTTCATTCATTTGTGCTTTGTTTGGCTCTATCTTTGTTTTTTGACGCCCCCTCTGGTCACCTTTGATATTACATTTTGTAGTAAGGAAGGAAGGTGCGGCTTCACTTGAGAGCAGTCGCTGTCTTTGACACACATGTTGTTCTGTGTCTGTGAAATCTGGCCCATGAGTGTCTGTACGTTTTACTTTCTTTGAAAAAATGTTGTCATTTATGTCAACATGCCCCAAATGAGTTTGTTTGTTGAGCCAACAATCTGTGACTGTGGATAAAATGCTAGCTAATGTTATTTCTTATCCACAGCATGTTATATAGTGCTGCCTTGTGGGTGTTTAGCTCGTTAGCATTTTCATTTGTGCCAGCTATTTCGCTTTGGTATAATTGGCATATGCAAAGGTATTGCACTGATAAGTGCTTCATGAAGCTTCATTTTCCCCATCACTAATTATCAGTGATTAGCAGAAGTGAAAGTTGGACACACACCTGCTCTCTCCACACAGGTGAAAAAAGGGTTGTTTTCAAAGGGGATGGTTGGCGAAGGACAGAACTCGTTAAATTTTGCCTTGAGAGAGTCGGCGCTGCGCTCTTCTCCTCTGGCGTACTGGATTGTCTCTCTGGCATTCAGCAAGCGTTCCCCTGTCACGCATCCGCAATTAAATAGGATAAGTGGATACAATTTGTAACCGAACAAACATTTTTGCTTTCTCCAAAGTCAGTAAAAGTCAGTAAAACTGAATCATTCATACAGGCTGTAATGTAATACAGTACTTAAAAATTAATGTTTGATTTTGTGTGGAACAGGAATCAGGACGACAAAAATATTACCATAAATCATCAGCAAAGCAGGGGGTCAGTTTTTTTTCTTCACATTTTAAAGTTCAAACCTTTAATCTCCCGTTAAATTTGCTTGAAGGAACACATAAGAAAACAGCTGCCCTTCAAGTTGAGGTTAATATCGTTTGTAAGTATTATCAGTGGTTAACTTCTTTTTACGCTTGTAAATATCAGTTTGACTTGTTAAAAATATTTAAATGTGATTTTCACTTGCTCGTTTTATCCAAATTGACCCATTTTGCTGGTGTTGTTTTGTGCATAACAAATCAAATTTGCGTCAAATGACGCAAATATTGGATTGGTCCTTTTGTGACCCAGATTTGACGAAGTGCTGCCTAGGGCCACCGAGAGGATGCATGAAACACGCTGTTTATTTATTTATTTATTTATCAATGTTAATAACTGCATAATATGTCATGAAGAATAAAGTTGAAAAAATATATTATGATATTATATATGATAATTGTATGTAATTAACCACATAATAATAATTTAAATGCATGTATTAAATACAAGTTGTAATGATTTATTTGTTGTTATTAAAATAAACATTACCACATCTACTTTCAAACGTTTTTAAACTTTTCTTCCAATAATTTGTTATTACACTATTATTATTACAATTTTACAGTTAGTTGGACTATTTTAAATGAAAATTATTGACATTAGTTGTTGTGACTTTTGCCCCTTCATCTCCAAATGACCCATCTGACGTTTAAAAAACAAAGCAGTTCAAAATTAAAATACTTTCAATGAGTTGTAATGACATCTTTTCTGATTAAAATCAAATTATGTGCAATGACTTTTTCCCTCCTCATCTACAAAAGATTCCTAGTACCTAGTCTGTAGTTTTTGAGGGAAAAAGTTGGTGCAAAAAAGTTCTGCTCTAATGTATCAATTGAGCTCCGTCCATGCAAATGTGACTATTTTGCATTCACGTGCTGCCTGCCTCCAAGCAATCAGCCAGCCGTACGCAATCTCACGCGACACATTAGCAGAGTCTGCCAGCAATCTGCATTAATCTTGCTCACACAAGATGAGCTGTATAATCTGCTTTCCATATGACACTGTGCTGCCAGATTACGGGCAGAGATAGACAGATTACTGACATCTCGCACTTTGCACGTGAGGCGGCTCAAAGCGGGTACACCTTGCTCAGTTGTGGAGATCTCGCCCGTTTTTGCGTCCACCTGGAAGAGCAGACTGTTTTGTCGGTTGGGGATCTGGCTGACCAGGCTGTATGTCAGCTGAGCGTTGGGCGTGCTGGGGTCATCCCGATCCAGCGCAAACACGCGAGTGAAGGGCACACCTGGTACGAGGCGCAAAGATTCTTCCTTTAGTTGGATCGGGGGTCCAAAGTTTGGTGGCTGAGAAATCGGATACGTACCCGCGGGAGTGTTCTCTCGGACCAGGGCGGTGTAGTAGCTCTGGTTGAAATACGGAGCGTGGTTGTTGACGTCTAGCACGTTGATGGTTGCGTAAATGGGACCCTCAACAACCTCACTGTCCACCAGTGCCTCCACCTGAAGACAACCACACCTCATGAAAATCGACCATTTTCTATATAGTTTGTCATTTGGTCTTTTTAACTGCTGGGGGAAATTTTGACCCAATTCGGGCTTTTAGATGGTTTTAATGTGTGATATCAAAGGAAAAATATACAAAAAAACTACTAGAATGCTAAAATTTTGCATAGGCCGTCAAAACATGTGGACTTTGAATATGCCATCCTGCCATCCCTTCTAAATGTTTACAAACCGTAGGTCGAGAGGTACACCCTGCAGATATCAAATTTAGCCCATGGCGGGCTCCTTTACTGCCATTAACAATTAGAAACACTGTAAATTTTGGACATATTGAAAACCTGATGTTTAATCATGCATTTCCCCTGATTTTTACATGAATCATTTCAGCGGCAACTGGAGAAACAGGGTGCAATAGAAATTTTTGTGTTGGGACCCCAAAAGCACCAGGAGACGCTAGCGAAAAACTTAGGACTTTTGCAAGCCTTTCAATGACTTCATTGAATGACTGAGCTGGACGACCAAGTTCTTGTTATGCATTGTGGGATTTGTAGTTGACAAAACATTTTGATACAAGAACTAAATATTGCAGGAAAGCTTTTATTTTGCTGCCAGGAAGCCTTTTATTCATGCGACGCATAACATTATATCTGCATATTCCCATCTGGAAAATCTGCAGCATTGTTAACAATTTGTTTTCTCACAAAATGAAAATTATTCTTAATTATTTGCATCAATTTAATTGTCATTATGCTGCTCCTGGTGTGTTCTTCTTGACCACCTGGAGGTATGAGTCAATAGAATGAGACCGCGGTGAAACTTTCGATTTTCTTTTTTTTTTTTTCATAGAGGAACAATTTGTCAATAAAATTATGGTTGAAATCTTTTTTCTTTTTTTTTTCTACAAGTTTAAAACGCCCATAGCTCCAAAAAGTTCCATTTGGAGAAAACCTCCAAAACAAAACTTCAGTGTATTATTCCAATTTAATTGCTATTTCAAGCTTCAAAACAGTGAATTCTGTAGTTTTCTACAGAATAGCGTGAAAAATGAAACGATGCCACTTTGTCGTCTTTGTCATCACGTCATGGTTTTTCATCCTTTTCTCGCTCCCCTAAATATTTGCGTCTTCACTAAGTTGTCCCCTCAAATTGGCCCATACACACAAATGAAGGGCACTACTAAATTTTTTGTTTGTTTGTTTTGATTTTTTTTTTTTAAAACACTCACACATTTTCACAGAGAACTCAGAGACATAACTGTATTGATTTAGGGAGTATGTTACCGCAATGAGGTAGTTGTCATTACGGGACCAGTCCAGAGGCTTGTCCAAGTAGAGCCAACCGTCAGCAGAGATCTTGATGGCATCGCTGCCTTCTCCTTTCAGCCTGAAAGCGTTCACACCAGGATGGCTCAACTGGAACTGAGCAAGAATGACCCAAAAATTAGACTTAAAAAGAAAAAAATTTCTGAACAGTTATCATGCTTGTTTGTGTGTGTACTACCTGACAGATGGCATAGGGTACAGGTGTGCCCTCTCGGACCTCCAGCACCACGTTTTTAAAGGGGACCTTTTTGCCCTCCAGGCCTGACTCGGCAGCCTGGCAAACGTTAGGGGAAAAAAAACAGGACATATTGCATCACATTGGCAATGGGTTTGAATATTTTGCTGACTTCAGCCGCATGAGAAAAGTGAAATCATGTAGTTGCACACAGCAGCCTAGCAAAGGTTAGGAAAAACAACTGGACGCATTGCATCACACTGACAATGGTTTTGAATATTTTGCTGACTTCAGCCGCATGAGGAAAGTGAAATCATGTAGTTGCACACATGTGTATCCCCTCAACTGATCACATTCAAGCTCATATTAAACGGGAGTCAAAACATACAGTACTTGATACTTTTTCCAGTACTTCAGATAAACCCCAAATTAAGTCCAGTTGTGTTTGAACTTTCCCCTAGGAATATGGATTTGGGAACACCGGATTTTTGGAATCGAAAATGTTGAAAAATATACAATTTTGGTTTCCACCTGAAGGACAATTTAAACCAAAACAATATATCCGAAAATGGATTTCGTGGTGACAAAACAGGAAAGGGGCGTCACTAATTGATGGTAAATTATAGTAAAGCATTTTAGTATGTCGATAAAAACAAACTCCGAGCTTCCACTTCATTTCTGAGACTACTGGCGAACCAAAAAAACAAACAAACAAACAAACAAAAAACGACCTATCAAATAAAAACAAAAAAATTACCTGATGCGCACCTGCGTTACTGTGTTAGCGCTAGCTTCATCCCGCATAACTTCATTTTTATTGCAATCATATCACTGAGCTCCCAACATCAACACACCGCCTTTAAAGGAAAATAAAATCATATAAAATCGCCGGATACGAAAAAAAAAAACGCCAATAGTTTATGCTGTTATCGTGTGATAGGGCACACGTCCCCAGCAGCTAACTATGCACATAGTGCATTCAAATGGTGTCGGACATTTTAAACTCAGACAGAAAAAGAGTTTGTCAATGCACTAAAAAATAATAACTGAAAGTGTCTACAAATGGCTTCATATTGATCGATCAAATCTAAAAAAAAAACATCAAGAATGATGGGGTGAAATGACCCATATTTTATTAAATAACCCTAACCTTTTTTCCGTATATCAAAATTCAGCCTAGCGTTTTAATTTTGTTGTATCTCTGAATACAAACAAAATATTTGCCATAATAATCAAAATTTGATTCGTGGAAACATTCTCAGAATCATAGAACATAGATCAAATAGGAGCTAACAATCTTTTCACAGCAGTTCCCAAACGTCAGTGAACCAAGCAAGTTCAGTTATTGATTGAACCAACATTACATGGAAAAAAAGTCTGGCCTTTCTTCAACAGCCGAGATGGGACGGGCCGGGACAAAGGACGCCTTTCGCTTCGGTGAATCAGCCATGAGTCACATCACTTATGGCCTCTCGGGAAATGGACTGTCGTTCCTCTCCGAGAGGATTTGTGTGTGTTTTGACATTTTCTTATGAATATGCAGTGTACTCACAGAAAAGAGCACAAGCGCCAGAAGACACAGATGCACCATGGGAGTCATCATCACAATCTGCCGAAGAAAGAGACCGGGTCCATTCAGGAAAACATGTTTTCTGTTTGACATTCACTTCATTTTTTTTTTTTTTAACAATACAAATATTAGTGTGATATCAAAAAGCACAAAAAGACTCCTGAAGAAAAACTACAGCGTTGTTCAAGCATACACGTGCACATTGTGTCTTGCCTGATGGGTTCAAGTTCAGTGACCCCACCTACACATTTACTTTAAGCTCTCAATACATCAAACTGTCACTAATTAAATGAAAAGTCACGCCCTGTCACTTTTGGCCTCAAACTTTACATTACTATCGTTATTATTATCGTGATGTTGTATTGCACTTGTTAACTTCCAAAGTGTTAAAAAAATGTTTGCATAAAGATTTGCAAAATTTTAAGAAAAATGAAAAATTCCTCTCCGTTTTACAAAGTCATGTCAGGAAACATTACTGGATAAACGATACAAATTTTAAAAACTTAAAATGTAAATAAAATGGACTTTGCGTCAAGCACATAAATGCAAAACATAGATTTTATTAGTGTCAGTAAAAGAAAAAAAATGCTATTTCAGTAACTTTTTAAGGCAGGTATAAAAAGATTTAGATCTGAATGATACATTCAAATTATTCCAAAGTTTACGGCCTTTAAATTAAATATTATACTGATGGTAATATGTCCAGTGTTTGGCTGTAGCAATATTTAGCTGCATAACAAATTATTTTTCACTTTGTCATTATTTATAATGACAGTTCTACCTAAAATTTATTTTGCGAGCACACTAAAAACACTGGTATATGAAATAATTTTTCCCACATGGAAAAAAATGCAAATCCATGAATCCATTGCCATCATCATCGTTAGTCGTAAATTACTGTAGCTTTCATGTTGTTTTTATTTATTATAACTACTGCAACACACCTTCTTTTTGTGATTAAATTCGATTTTTTTTTCGATACAATCACTATTCTTCAATGATTGGCTGTGGAAAATCATGTGGTCCTCCTGCCTTATTAAGTTGTCCTTTCATTTTCATTGTATACCTGCTGCACGATGACAATAAAGGCATTCTGTTCTAATTGTATTTTTGGTTCAAGTTTAAATCAGCGATTCTTTAACTTTTAATTGTGCAATAATTAGACACTTCATTTGGTGCGCCAGGCCCACATTCTAAAAGAATCAATACAAAAGCACTATGAAGAATTTGTAATGATTTTTAATAAATGATAACAGCTAGCGTATAAATTATTGTTAAATTCTCCAGCGAGCTGATAAAGTGTCTGGTGAGCATACTGTAAATGATGTTACTTGTGACAGTTTTTGTCTAAAAGCCCATAACGTGCAGCCCGTGCTTCAAAAGGCAGCTTATCTATTGCATAATAAACCATTTAGTCATAATACTACCGACACATGAACGTGACTCAAGTAGAGCAAGTGACCCTGGTACACAAGAGTGAAGGTGACATTGAGTGGCGGCTAATGACCTTTTTTTTTTCACAGACCTAAGACACGCCCTAATTACGAGACGAATTAATTTACAAAACCTGCAAATTAGATTTCAAGTTTTGTTTTCCCCCTTACAAGAATCAATATCTTCACTTCCTCTACTCAACATTTGTATACGGCCCAAGTCGTGCTCGGAAAAACGTAAACGACACGTGTCAAGAAGGCCCCCATAAAGCGAACCAACGCACAGTCACTTTTCGAAGAAACGACGCCAAAAAAATCCAAAAGAAAACGCGTGAAGACGAGAGGAAAGGAGACGTACCTTTCTCCTGCCAGTCACTGCGGGTGTGACTGATGTACGCTCTCATCCTGCCTGGTCAAACGTTAACCATTGTGTTAACCAGCACTCTTTTATTGGATCTAATCATTGTCTAATCAGCAGCGTGGCCCACCAATGGGCGCCAAGCAGGAAGGAAGAAACACTGTAAGGAATCTGATTTCACTGCACTGAAGTTCACGGAGGGGCTTTAAAGTCGGCCTATTATTGCATTTTCCACATTTCATTTCAGTCTCTTATGACGTCATTGTGATGGGGAAAAAACATTTAGTATATTTCGTAGAAAATGCTTGGTGTATTTCAGTTAGCTTGAAATGTGTTCCGAAAACCCCAAGGTCGAAATTTTGTCTCCGGGAACCCCCGTTTCAGAAAAAGGCAAAAGATATTTTCACGGCATAGTATGTAATGACTCTGATTTAATTGCATGTAAGTTCATAGCGGGGCCTTAAAATCAGTATTTTATTGCATTTATCAACTTTTGTGAAGTCATTTAATACTGGTTTACTACTAATTTTTATTAATTATTCATTTTTATTTAATTATTAATACTGGTAATCATTTACTACTGTTTTCAATTGACTTGAAATGTGGATTAAAAAAAAAATCCAGAAGAAAAATAATATTTCTTTATCATACTTTACAAAACCTTTTTTCATCAGTTCTATGGCCATTGTGCTGCTCTTGGTATTAACCGCTTATGGAGGTAAAATAAAGTGAAGTTGATATATTATAAGGGTTTTTGTTTTAATTGTGTGTTTTTGTGTGTATATATATATATATATATATATATATATATATATATATATATATCTTTGTACAAAGAGAAACAATATGCCAAAAACCCAAGGTCAAAATCTTTTTTTGTTATTTTTTCATATCGATTTTTTAGGTAGGACACTCCTGATCTGAAGAAAAGCAATAGGGTTGTTTAAAATGCACAACGTGAAAGTAGGCATGGGGTTTTGTAGGCCGGTGTCCATGCTGATTTCCGTGCAGAAAAAATACTGGTGAATTAGCCGATTAGTTAAAAAAAATATGAATACATTGGCAGTTGTTTTCCTAAATGTATTTCAATAGGCATCAATTATATGCAGCTTCATTGTTCACAGGCCACTCTGGTTTCTATTCCCTGTAAATAGCAGGGGTCAACAGAACGTATTATATGGCATGATGAATAAAGTTATAAGAACATTAATTTTTGTTCTGTGTTTGTGTTATAAGCAGCTGAATGGGTGACCTTTTTAATACATTAATGCTTCAGTTATATCACACTATAAGATCAGTGCGTAAACTGCAGACATACATGTCAATTCTCTGTACAACTTTCCTGTTGTAAAAATTGTTTGTAAAAATTAAGATTTGCTTTGTATTGAATGAAAGGTCTGGTACAAGTTGTGTACGCATGTATTCTAACTTGAATGTGGCAACTTTCTTCTTTGATTGGCTGAGACAGAATCGTCACTTTTAGCCTCAAGTTTCAAATAGGTTAAAAGGGTTTAGGGTTACTTCAGAATAGGTCTTTCTGAGGAGCCATATTGTGATTTTTTTTTTTTTTTTATTGCACATACCTGTCAACCATACAAAAAGAAGACAAGAAGGTTAAGAACTACTTGGCACCAAGTTTCTCATAATCAGACTTTGACCTGCACCAGTGAGCCGCTTCCTGTCCGATTGTCCATTAGCGGCAATGGCTGATAAGGCTGCATGTCATCAATAGTGCTGATGGATCAACGCTCCAGATGGCAGAGGTCACCCGGCGGGTCACCTTGGAACAAGTGACCTCCATTCCTGCTAACATCTTCGGTGGATTTCCGAGCATATTTACGTGTCAAAATACCGGAGTTGCTATCTTGTAACATCAAGCGGAGGAGGAGGAAAAAGGCGATTGCGAGCGTGTGTGAATTCTTAACTGCGCAGCCTGTGAATGAGTCACCGTTTTGACAGCAGCCGGGACGTTTAAACACAACCTGCGACTGTCCACACCTCGCACAAGCGTGGCCAATTGGCGGGGGTTATGTAACAACGCGGGCCAGCATGCGCCGGCACCTTCTGCTTGACAAGTTGGGAGGGCCTTGCGCGCAGTTGGAAGGCGCACATCTGACAAGGAAGTGCTTCTCAATTATTATCTGCAAAGCCCCCCACAAAGCAAGAGAAAACATTTTGCACCTCGCTGCGCCACACTTGCTGTGGCGACGATACACGAGATCATAAGCTATGACAATTGTATAAATATATCTAAAATTGTAAAATTTTTCACATTTACAAAAGAAAAACAAAACAATATCAACTTTCAGCAAATGTTAACTTGACTTCTTGCACTTTACACTGTTTAGACTGGTTAGAGCTAACTCTGAACCTGGAAAAAAAAACTGAAAGTGCATCAAAGTGCTTGAAATAAAAAAAAATAATAATAAAAATAAAGGTCAATCCTTATTCAAACTCTGAACATTTTGGACCAACCCCCCCAAAGATACGCTGACTATAAATAAGATGATCCTCTATAAAAAGGGTATAAGTAAGTCCTTTTTAACATTAACAAAACAAAAAGGCAATATAAATCAACTTTTAACAATTAGTAAGTTATAGCTTAGTCTAAAACAGCAAAAACATCAAGTGCATCAAAGTGCCTGAAAGTAAAAAAAAACAAATAGGTGATTTTTTTAAAAATTCTTGCATATTCACTTCACATGACAAAAACAAAGCCTTTTCCCTGAGGTCATCTGTGCCCCCCTTGGCATCATCCAAATGTCGACTTAATGGCCCTGCGTGTGAACAAGAACGAACTCAAACACTGGGCCAGTCTGCTAGTTCTTTTCTTGAAACCAATAACCTTGGATAGCACAACACCGCTAAAAGCTAAATGACGAACAGAGAACCTAAAAAGGAAATACCTTCTAGTGCCTTTCAGATTAAAAGCACGTATTTCAAAATAAGAAAACGCAGGCAAGTAAACAAAAAGATAACTGGAGCGCTTGAATAATTCTTAACACTGAATAAATCTCATCTTAATGCCTTTGTTTGTGAACACGGATTTATTCAGACATTGGTTCGGTCTGCTTGCTTCTTTTCATGAAAATAACGTGGTACAATTTTGCATAGCAAAAGTTGCTCAGACTATCAACACCTAAGTAATTTCGTCCGCTTCCACCCTCCCACTCGCCCCATTACCACACTTAAGAATTAAGTAAGATTATGTTTTTATATAAATATACATACATACACACACATCCTCATTTTACGTCTAACATATAAAATGTTGTCTTATCCACGGAGGTTGGGTCAAAATGGCTCTTTGAATGTTAAAGGTCGTCGACCCCCGCCCTCGTAGCATGTAGTTGTCTTCATATTTCGTATGTGAAAGCAACAGCTGAATATCAAGGCTGTGAAAAAACTGCTCACACGACCTTCCATAAATGCGGCTGTTACCTTGGCAACATTCTCAGATTTCTTTTCACAGCTTTTCCAACAAGGCCACAGATCGGTGTCTGCGACCCAAATCTCTAATCAAGCCCTGAGCGCCCGATCGCGCACTAATTTGATCTTTTCAATATTCACTGTGACATTCTCAACCTGTGACTCATCTGTCGCGTCTTATTTTTAGTGGTCGTCATGTAACTCTATTGTGTCGAAATTGTCTAACACACAAAACGAGACTTGGGATTGTGTGGTCCCTTTATTGAAAAAAAAAAACAACACAGGAAGCTACATTGGCAACATTACAGGAAATGGCGCTATGAGGTGCTGTACAAGCCACTGTGGAACCAAGAATCCAAGCATCATCCTGCAAACAACATAACTCTCAAAACTCTTACAAATGACAACAAAAACTTCTCATACACAGCTAAAACAAACAAATAAATTAAAGCATGTCTCGAGCAGAGAATAACCTCTCACAGTCACTCAAGAAACACAAATAAAAAAGGAAAAAAATCACACAAAAAATCTGACACACGACAAGAATCCTGCCAGACAAGCACTTAACTGCTCTCCCGCAAAATAAAACATTTTTACACCCATGAAGCCTCTCACACAAAAACAATCACTCTAGTTTCCTCTCTCTCACACATAAAAAACAACACAAAAAAGAAGGATCACAGAAAAACTAGACACATGACAAGAAAACCATCAGAAAAATATGAAAACCTTTCCTCACTAAATTAAAAAATCTCACACACATGAAGCCTCTCGCACTAAAACACTCTCTCTTTTTCCTTCTCTCACACACTAAAACCAACAGTAAAACTATGAACCAAACTATAATTTCTCACAAAAAACACCATAATCTCTCACTAACACCAAAAACAAGACCCATGAAAAAATATATGCTAAAACAACAACAACAAAATAAAAAAACACATACATACGACCCAAAACAAAGACTTTCAACCACACCATAACCCTTCACGTAAAAAAAACTCACCAAAAAGCACCAAAAACCTCATTATTTTTGGCTTCTTCTGTATCTCATATATCCTGGAACGTGCGTTACTATAAAAATACATCATACAGTAAAGAGGTCACCAGAAAAACAGGACTGAACGCAAATAAAGAAGTATGTGAAACACACAAACAGATGGTCCTCCTTGTCCATTGGTTGATTGTAGTCGTGTGGAAAATGAAGCTTCATGAAGCACGTGTGATATTTTTGGTGTCCTCTAGATGGTGCTCTCCGTTTAAAGGTGAATTGTAGTGCAGTGGAAATGTATTCACTTTCTACTGCATCTTTGAACCGAGAGTGCCATCTAGCAGAGTCATGAAATATCACAAGCGCTTCATGAAGCTTCACTCATCCATCCTAGTCGATCGTAAACAGCAACTGTCACAATCTCGTCCATCAAAATTGTTCATCGTAGCATTCGTCTTTGCCACAAGCCCATGCAGTCCACTCTGTCTCCGTCCACGTCTCTGCTACAGAACAGACAAGTCGTGGCAGGATTTCGACTTGAGCCAGAACGCGACGCTGGGATTGTTCCTGGCCACCATCTTGTCGAGAAAACGCTTCGCCTTGGTGGGGAGGCTCTCCCGGCGGGGACGGGGGCGGCAGGCGCCGCGCCCGCCTCCTTTGGCGTCCTTGGAGTCCCTGCGCAGACGCAGCTGTCGCACGATGCCGCGGAAGGCCTCCCACACGTTGTGCTGCATGGCTGCCGAGGTCTCGATGAATTTGCAGTCGAATACGGCGGCGCAGGCGCGGCCCTCTGGAGGCAGAATACACACGCTAACATCGTATCGCCGAATTCATATTGGGATTTCATGCGGGGGATTCTTACCGTTGGTGGAAACCTCCCTGCGTCGCACCAGGTCACACTTGTTACCCACCAGGATGATGGGCGTGTGCTGGGCGGGGCGAAGGCGGCGCAACGTGATGCGCAGCTCCGACGCCCGTACAAAGGACGTCCGGTCGGTGATGGAGTACAGCAAGAGGAAGGCGTCGCCCGATTGCATGTAGCGCTCCTGAGCCCATTCACTGTCACTCTGGGAAAAACACACGCATACAGTAGTGGTTAATCAATACGCTGAGTGGATTATGGGCATCGTAAAATTTGCCCTTGCCCCAGTGATGCTTCATTGGAGTCTGGTTTGACTCACCTCTGCATCCCACGTGTCCAACAGAGTGATCGTTGCAGCCTCTCCATCCACGTCAAGCTCCCTCTCGCGCAGTTCATCTAGTTAATTAAGAAAAAAATCCGGCTTTTTATTATGGTGTTGGTGAGGGGGTTTTTTAGTGTGAGAGAAGTTATTCGTTTCGGTATGTCAGGCTTTTCTGCGGTGTGAAATGTGTAACCGTTGTGCAGTAGTTTGACCATTTTTGGGTCATTTTCTCCCTTATTGTTCTCATAGTATTTTAGCCATGGGATGGAACACTTTTCGTAGTGCGATAACTGTGTGGTTGTGCCATGTTGAACTTTGATGTGTTGTCAACATCTGGGTGAAATTTCAGCTCCTTTGTGTCTTCTTTCAATACTTGTGATATGCGTTTGATGTGAAGATCAAAGGACTGGAAAAATAACATTTTTGTGCCTGTTTAAATATCTGGTAAGTATGAAGAATTTTAGTGTGTTACATTTCTGGCTCAGTGCAAGAGTTTTTTTGGGGGCATCATCTTCTTAGTGTGTCAGTTTTTATTTTTGCTGAGTGAGATGTTTTAATATGACTTTTTGTGTGTTTTGTGTGTGTGTTATGTGAAAAATGTTATTTGGGAGGGGTTGATGGTTGTTTTGGTGTGTCCAATTGTTTGCCGAGGGTCCATTTGTTTGCGGGTGTGGCTTTTTGTGTCCATTTTTTTCTGAATATTGTGCGTTCTTTGATGAAGTGAGACTTTTTTTGCCGTGCAAGCCTTTTGTGATTTTTAGAGGGTGGGTTTGAGAGGTTTGGGGTTTTTCTAGTTTTGCCTTTTTGCTTAATGTAAGTTTACTGGTGTGGTTGAAAGTTTCTATAGGTCAGTATGAGTTTTTTTGTGACTCGTTTTTTTAAGGCACGTGAGAAGGAATTTTGCCGTTTGCTTGGGCTTATTAAAGACTGATTTTTTTAAATGTATTTTTTGCAAAGTTATTTCCTGGGGAAGCAGTTTTCTGGTGAGTATTTTTGTGTCCTTTTTTTATGAGAGAGACGCGTATATTTCTGGGTGGTTTTTTTCAAATGTATGAGTTTTTTGCGCGCATGAAAGTTTGTTTTGCTACGTGAGTTTTTTTCTATGGAGGAGGTTTTTGGTAAGCGTGGCTTTTTGCCATGTTTCATGCGGTTTCTGGTTTATACGTCTTGTTTTCTAAGTTTTTTGGGGGGGTCATTTTGATGCTTTTTTTTTCGGGTGAGACTTTTCAATGCATGCCTACTAGCTTTTTGAGCGAGTGACTAAAGGACCAGTATTAAAGTATTTTTCCGCATGCATAATTTAAAAGTGTTTATCATGAGTTTATTCGTGCTTTTAAACGGCTAGCTACAATATAGACTAAAGACGTGAATCTTGTTTAGTTATTCTACACTTTTTTTTAAAAAAAGTTCACATTCAAGTTACTTCAGGTCTATATGCAGTGGGTGAGTTCTCACCTCCACACAGCTCGCAGTCGTCACTGTCCATGCTGTCGGCGGCCCCAGAGAAGATGCAGGCAAAGGCGGTCTTCCCGACTCCGCCCGCCCCGAGGAGTACCACCCGGTACGGGCTGACCGAGTCGGCGGAGATGACCGAGTCGGAAGAGGAGGACCAGCTTCCGCGGCTGCTGCCTCCGTCCGACTCTCCGGCGGAGCTGGCGCACGACTTGGACCGGGAGATGCAGGCGGGGACGCGGGCGAGGAGCCTATCCGGGAGAAGGTGGCTGCCCGGGTCGCAGATGCTCCAGCGGTGGATCTCGTTCTGGAGGCGGAGGCTGTGCCGGCGCACGCTGGACATCATTGTCCCGTCGTAAAAAAACCCCCAAAGTGATCGAAAATGGGCTTCCTTTTCACCCAAATAGCCTCTCGCTTCAACTATTTTAAATGAATACTATCTTGAATGAACTTTTAAGTTGCTCCCTGCATTTGGCTCGAGTCACAGTACATGTAGGATTAATTGAGAAACATGTTGACCGTCAAATGGAGCGTTCAGTGTCCTCTCTGTGCTCCCAGTTAATCCTGCAATCCTGCTGGGGTTTCCCTGCATGTTTATATGAAGAGGCACATCTCGCCCTCCCTCTCTCTCTTTCTCACTCACTGGACTGAGGTATAGATACACTCTCATGGAAGGGAGGGGGATTTAGATGCACTCTCACACCAACACTAATGTAACACTAATAGCCCACGGATCACACGGAGACTCCCTGGATGTGCATTGAGAAAATGATTACACAACTGTATGCATGAATATATAAAGGGGCTTAATGGTTTGCTCTTATACAAGACCCAACACTTGCAAATGTGTCTTCGCACTGAATGTTCTTTTCACTTTCCGTCTGCTAGCAGGAAGGGCATCTGACAAATAGAGTTGGAGAAGCACAAGCAGCTTTAAGTGGCAATGGAAACACTGGTGGCCATTGAATCATTACAAGCTGCCTGGGTCACACAAGAGCACAGAAATGAACCGTTAAAGATAATCGAGACAGAAGAGATCAGGCCCTGAATATTTCTACCTGCAATTAATAAAATAAACATCGCAGATCTCTAGTTTTGTGATTACAATACAATAAAGTCAAGATTAATTGATTTAGGCAGTGAATTAAAAACTTGTCAGGAGTGGGATTTGAACCCACGCCTCCAATGGAGACCAGAATTCCCATCTGAATGGAAGGAGCAACCCTTGAGTCTGGCGCCTTAGACCGCTCGGCCATCCTGACTGACATTAAGATGTTGAAATGTCAGTACAACAGTCCAAGCTATGGGAATTGCAGTTGTCCATGGAGGTGTGAGTTCAAATCCCTTTTTTCCTCGGATGGATAGAATCATGTTCTGAGCAGGTAACCTTCAAAGGTAATTTAAATTGTCTTGCGAATAACAGCCAAGGCCCAGCTGATTAATCGACCAGCCAAATATACATACAATTGACACCTATTGAATTGCATTGCGAGGGGAGGAGCTATTACCGGTATATTCATCATACTTTTTAAAATTAATCGTCCGATCAATTTGTACTTTTTCTTCTGCCGAGAATAGGCATCAGCCTAACACAACCCGTTTTCATTCAGACGCTAATAATATCTAACAAAACATTGTTTACCAGCTACAATGTACAGTATTTGACTTTTATCCATTTTTGGACCGACCCATAAAAGCAAAAGCAAAAGCATCTATTGCAGATACGCATAAAGTTGATAACGCTTTTATACTAAGCAACCGGACGCACCAACCTTCATTAAGTAAACATGCTGAAGATGTCAACGTAATGAGCTTTGAGAGGAAAAAGTGGAGGTTAAAGCCTGAGTGCTATCCCCAGCTTGGAAATGTACCAGGTGCAAGTTTATGAATGAGCCAGCAGCACACAGAGGCACAAACGACTGATGAATGTCAATAAAGCTCTCGTGAATGGTGGCGCTGACTTGACTCATTTGTTAAGTCAGGGGCACGTTGCTGACAAATAACGTGGACGTTTAAAAATCCAACATGGTGGAGGTCGTACGTTTTGGACTTGATCTCAACACAGCCATTTCACTAATTGCGGGATTACGCCTCTTTCTCTGCTGTTGTTTTTTTGTTGTGCGGTGTGGTCTCAACTCGCATGGCTTTCTGCTCTGATCTCATCTGGCTGACAGACAATGGGGGTGGGGTGGGGTGGGGGGCATTAAAGCCCCGCTAAGTGCTGGAGCGTGACCAGGGTCAGAGACTTTCATGCTGCACGTTGGCAGGCTCTCGACTGTTATTTCAGACAGATAGCCGCATATAAAGTGATTCCGATGTTCTGTGCCATCTGCTGGGACGGTACACAGTGGAACCTCGAATTAGCACAATATGTTCTGGGATAATGGGGGGCCATTTTATCCCAAAATACAAATAGTAATGTAAATAGAAACAATCTGTTCTCGGGTCAAATGGTTACCAGAGGTTTAACTCAAGAGATTCTCAACAATGTGCCATGAGGCATCATCAGGTCCAAAAGCTCAAGCCGGCAGTATAAGCGAAGAGCGCCAACATCACTTAATTGATGGAGATGGTCAGTAAACACAACACTGAAACTAAATTTCAGTTCCAATGGTTTCTCCACAGAAGAGAAGCCTTTTGCTGGTGCTGTAAGTTTGATTACTTTCATGTTTGAGTTAGAGTAACAGTTATTTGATCGTTTGAAGTGATTGCTACAATGTTTTCATTTTCATTAGCTTGTCAATAGCATTTCCTGATGACTGTTAGCATAAAGCTACCTTATTTATATTATGCTAATGATATGTCTGTGGTGAAATTACTTTGAATAAAGAACATCTTGAAACAAGAACACTTTAGTTCTTATGGAGAACTGTTGAAAAAACAAGAAAGAGAATTTTGTTTTTTAAAAAGTTAACTAAAAAACTAAATATTTGAAAAGTAAACCGGATCGGGATGTTGCTGACATTGTTCTGTAAATAAGGCGCATGATTGTTTAAAGGGCAGTCGAAAAAGTCACAAAAGAAAGTTGACAATATGTTCATTGAGCCTAAAAAAGGCATTCTGAATAATATTTAGTTTTGTAGGGTCATGGATTAAGCAGCAAAATCCACCCATCTTCAGCCTTCACAGGGGGCGGCCATTTTGCTGGTGATTGAAAATGGCATCATAGTTGCTTAGAGGCTAGAAAACAACAACCACACAGCTCACCTTTATTGCTGAATTTATTTGTAGGATGTTTGCAAGCTGAAGAGTGAGAAAATGGTTAGTTATGTTCTGTCAACAGCAAAAGCAAAATGACTGCCCACTAAAATAGACAAAAATGAGTGGAATGAAATCATAAACCACCGACACAATATGAATTTGAATTCTGTGTTTCAGCTAGTGGAATGCCTAGACAACACAACAGTAAAGAAAATGTTCTTGAGTTCTCCTTGAAGCCTTCGTAATTGAAGAGGGATGCAAATAAGATATGGGTTATAGTCTGAAGTTTGCAGTAAATATACAAGCCAACACCCTCATTACAATTCAAACATTTCCAGGTTCAAGCATTTAAGCCCAAATTGTTCCTCAACAATCAGATCAGACACAACTATCTTCATTTCACCCTTAGAAAGCTCAACAGCCATTGAAGAAGCTGTAAGTGTTGTCTGTACACCAAAAGGTCATAAATAGGGTGAAGGGCAAAGTCCGGGGTAGATGGGAGGAGCGCCACATAAATACCAGACAGCATGTTTGAGCCATGAAGGCCACTGCACTCCGAAGGCCGTGCGCCCAATTTGTTAGTCGATGAGATGCCCGCAAGCCTTCACGGTGCCATTGAAGCAGCAGGCGACAAAATATTTGGCGACCTGAGCGGTATGTGCAGCCTGGTGCACGTGGCTATAAGCTCATGCGGCTTATATGTCAATGATTCCATAAGAGATCATGAATGGAATATAAGACATACATGCAACCTCGGGGTGGGTTAATACCAGAGGCTTCATTGAGAGCTCCAGGGATCACAGGGAATGAAGATCCAATCTGTCATTTAGTTTCTCATCAAAACAACTGTGGCCTTCCACGCCAGCAGTGGAGTTATTCATTCAAATCTATACAGCAGGTCTTTGAGCTGGCAGGCTTAAAAAGGGGGCGGGGCGGGGGATTGGCAGAGGACGGCTAAGAGCTTTAGAACCAACTCCATCTCGTGCGCTCATCAGACACATGGCCCCCGGGGCATCTTTTGGATCAATCTGATGGGTCACACTTGTTTGTCTGACACGTGTTCAGAGACTACACCGACAAGATGAGCTCAAAAATCAAGCTACCGTCCAAAAAAATCCTCCCTCATGAGGGTAAACTAACCCGATCAGGTGCAACTGGGGGTTTAGTATCTTGCTCAAGGCCGCTGACAAAGGTTGAGGATTGAACACCCAAATTTTGTGACCATGTCGAGGATAGAAGAAGGTGGTGCCCACGGGCATCAGGTAGCACTCAAGGATCGCGAGTAGCCCGCGGGCTTGTTCTGCAAAAAGCTTACGATCGATCTGGTTACGAGTAAATCTGGCTCCTTGTTCTTGAGTTGGAAAACAGCTCCAACATAGCCTCAAGTGAACATTGATTGGCTGCCATTATGTTTGGCATAACCTGATAGGCTCCTGTTGTGGGTGGGAGGGTGGAAGCAAGACGTGAAAATGAAAGGGCATGTGAGAGTTGTCACTAAATGTAACTTTAAAAAGGCCCGAGGGCACCTTTGATAAAGGTATTGTGATATTACATTCTTGTAAAAAGGAGCTTGTGAATGCGAAGTCCCAGAAGCTAACCTATGGTGCAGTCGGTATTTGGGACAAGTCTAAAATACAGCAAAAATAGTTACAACTACATCTGTTAAAATAAATAAATTACTTTTATGTCATTAGATGTCAATCTTTTTATGTGCCACAATAAAACATCTTTTTTTTTTTTAAATTGAGGATTTTTCTCAGAAATGTGTAGGTGACATTAAAAAGAGATTTGATCAGTTAATGACAGATGTTAATCTCTTATTTTTTTATAAAAATAAATCCATTAATTTTTTAATTTTCCTATTCGCTGATGAGAGAATATATTCCATGCCACATGTACACTGCACAATCATGTATGTAGATTGTTCTGCACTCAAAAATGTCATATTTAAACAGAGAAACCATAAACTGTCATACTTTAAATACCTAATATATCAATAAACAAACCCCATATATCCATATAAGGGCCTGTCCTTAAACAAGGGTAAAGTTTGGACTGTACACTAGACACTCACATCTAACCTGATATGAATTAAAATACAAAAATATTTTTTGAAAGTACTTTCATACATTTTTTTTTTTTACTGTATGCAAGAAGGTAAGTGTAAAGACAACTTTTCTTCGTACAAAGTACTACCAAATATTACTTTTACAGGTAAGTATACTAAATCCTTTCAAGACCACAATACATTGCCCTGTGAGAGTTGCAATTCTCAGACTATCATTCTTTTTTGGGTCAAACATAATGAGGACACTTCAAAGCATTCAAGAAAATATGACCATCAACATCTTTTCTAATCAGACTGAAAGGAGTTGAATGAAATAGTCATCACAAGGGGATCAAGCATAATCATTCATAGTGAGTTACCGGCGCTCCTGTTGAGAGAAAATCTGAACATCCCCAAAACCTAGTTACAGTATTACACAATAAAATTGCCTAAAAGAAAATAGTCAAATAAACAGTAATTAGACCTTTTATGGAACGACACAGTTGAATAGAAGCCATACAGAGCGCACGCTTATTACACCCGCGCACACGTAACCCCACGCAGCACCGACAAATAAGGCCCACCTCGCTTAACTGCTGTGACTCACCGAATGGTCATATGGAAGGTCACAGCATGAGAAAGCGTCACCACGGGAAAGCTTATTGTTGGCTGAAAACGGCCAAGTCATGGCTGAAGACTTAGAACGCAGGAGCGTAAACTAGATGACTCCAAATTGAGGCTTTGATTACATTGTCACCACACGGCACCTAAACATGCCTCATCATTTGGATTAACCGCTGCTGTCAATAAAGTATTACCTTAGATGGTCGCAACGGGAACACTACATGAGCAGCATGCTTGAGCCCGCTTGAGCAACGACGGACAAAAAAAATAATGGTTGTCAAATCACTTTCATTCATAACACTTTCCATGTAATGGCCATTTAACTTACAACATTTGAGGGACCTGCGCAATCTGAGATTACAACTTATTCCATCCTGTTTCTTCCTTTCAATTTTATCGACCAAAATTGTGCACTCAAAGATGAATATTTCATACATCTTGTTTGCCTGACAAAAAACAAATGTAAATAACCTCAAGCAGTCTGTGGTTAATGGCCGACGTTAGAGATGGTGGTTTGAAAGGCAAAGGTGATGTGTTCTCGGGCGTGATCCAGGTAAGGGTCAGAGAAGGTGCGGGCGTCTCCGGAAAAATGTCTCCACTGCATGAGCTTGGACATGCTAAGGTTCTTCGGGGCCCAACTGTTGCGCTCACGACCAAGCTGGCACGGCCGAGTTTCGGAAGCTTCATCTCCTTCCTCTTTAATATCTGAGCAAGAAGTTAAAAAAGATGAGAGGGATGCAGCTATTTAATATTTTTCTATTCGGATATCCTCCAGAAAATTTGAATGGAGTACGATAAAAATAAAATATGTATTTTTTGCTGGGTGAAAAAAATAAATAAAACACTGAAGACCAACTCACAAATTTCCACTTAATTATGAATAACCAAGCTTTATAAAGCTTTGGGTCTTTTTTTTTTTTAACTTATAGACTGTGCTTAGTAACACTACTTCCCTCTCCTCCAAATCTCGCCCAGTAAATTTTGGTCTATGAGATCCATTTGTCAGGTAAAACAGAATGAATCAACATTGTTTGAGAAAAGGTAATCAATCAGTAGGAACAGCAATTGTGCCAAGCTATCACCAGTAAAAAGCAGAGTCATTTATGTTTATCACGCCAGCCTATATGGAGTACTTGAGTGCTGCTAGCTAGAGGCTAATTTGTGCTTGAGGCAGCTATGGTAGAGGCCGAGCCACCGGTAAACACTGGAAACAGGTGCCGTATATCAATGTAATTAAGTCGCTTGTTAGTGCCTTGGATTGGCGAATGTTCGTGATTTCATAACAGCAAAATGTTTTTCATATTGGGAGCCAAGAGCATCAATTGCAGTTGAAAAATTAGTCAAGCTGTTATGTCGTTAGCCGTTAGTGTTACTCTTAGTGTTAGGCACAACTTCAAAATAAAAGTTCACCAAGGCAATTGTATCCAGATATTTGGTTTGAGGTTGGTCTTCTCAACACGTTTCCGCCGTAATTTATTGTCATGCAAAGCATTAAAAGTTGTCCCTGCAAATTGCGTGACATAGTTTTGCATTTTCTTTTTGTGCTAATAACGTGGGTATCTGGGACAAGCAAAAATGCCTGAAACATTTCTTTAACTGAGAAACTCAAATTACTCGAGGACCTGTTTTACCACGAGTATATATATATATATTTTTTTTTCATCTGAATAAAAAGAGGCGGTACCGTTGACTGAGCCGTCCATGTCGCAGCTGCAGTTCAACAGGTCATGAGTTAGAGATGGCGTGTCGGTCAGGCTGAAGAGATCTCGTAGCTCGTTGGCGGAGAAGCTGGCGTGCTCTGAGCCTTTGCCGAGGTCCACCACTGTCCCAGAAAGCCCCTGTTTGGACACCTGCCGCTGAAAAATGCGCTCTTCGATTGTGCCTGAGGGAATCACATAGTGCATCTTTCATTGCATTTGTCCTTCTTCGGGTCAAGGATGAAATTGAGCTTCTCACAGCTGACTTTGGATCAAATTACCATGGAGTGAAACTTTTAATGAAAGTTTCCCATTAGTCAAAACATTTATCATAAATATTTTAGAATAATTCTAGTTATTTAGTTCTTGTGCTTTTGTTTTTGTTTCCCTTGTATGTCGTTTCAAGTCACGAGAACCATATGATACTAATACAGTGTGAAGATGGCTGTTTTACATCAATTTTGTATCATACTTGATTTGAAAGAGTGATTTCTGAACCAAAATTTTGTGTCAGGATGTGGGTATAGAATTATCTGCAAGTGGAAATACAGCTAACGAATAAATCATATTACTCATCTTTTTGAAAATTGACGATTTTAACTAACTAAATTGCAAAATTGTTCACAAGTCACAGCATGCTGAGTGGGTGCTTTACAAAACGTGTTTTTTTATTATTTACTAAAAACAAGACTTCACACCAATCTGATCAGCTTGATTGTGATTGGCTACTTTTTTATTTTATGCAACATCTATGATCAACTGTAATGAAGTTCAAGTTCAAATCCACCTCCCTCCGGACTTCCTGTGAGTTTGCATAATCTTCCCATGTCTGCGTGGGTTCTCCCCAGGGACTACGGCTTCCTCCCACATTCCAAAAACATGCATAGCAGGTGAATTGGACACTGTAAATTGTCCTTAAGTGTGATTGGGTGCGTGAATGGTTGTTTGTCCATATGTGCCCTGCAGTTGGCTGGCAACCAGTTCAGGGTGCCCTGCGCCTACTGCCCATAGAAAGCTGGGATAGGCCCCAGCAGGCCTGCCACCCTTGTGAGGATAAGCGGCTATAGAAAATGGATGGATGGATGATTTCTTGGCTATAATTGCTCAGCTCTAAATGCGAATTTCATATACACCCATGTTTACAGGATTACATTAGGATGATACCTGCTGTGAGGAGCCGATAGGTGTGCACAGTCTTTTTCTGTCCGTCTCGCCACACTCGTGCCATAGCCTGAACCAAACATGGAATGTTCACTTCAAATTGCAGGAAACAAATCATTATCCTGGAATGTTTTTGTAGTTTTACCTGAATATCCGTGGCCGGGTTCCAGTCGAGGTCATAGAGTACCAAGTGGGAAGCCCCCACAAGATTTAGCCCAACGCCGCCAGCTTTGGAGCTGAGCAGAAACAGGAAACTGGAAGAGTAAGGGCTGTTAAAGCCGTCAACCAGCCGCTGCCTCTGGTTGGTGGGCGTTTGCCCGTCGAGCCGGCAGAATGTGTAATTCATGAGCACGCAAAGCTTCTGGAGCATGTCCAACGTCTGAGTGTAGTTGGACACAATAACCACCCTGAAGGGAAAACGCATGTACTGTCATACCTGAAATTCAACAGAGACAAATGAAGTGACAATGGCAATGACCTACCTGTCAGATGGACTGAGCTGTCTGATGGTCTTTAGGAGGTCCAACACAACCAAAAGTTTTCCGGAGTCATCCGGGTTAAAACTATCTGAACAGTATGTTTCTGGGAAAAACTGTGAGAGGCCTTCATATAAGGAGCTCTCCTCTGAATCACACTTCATTTTGTCCTAAAAGCATATTGCCACACAGAAATTAGAACTTCCACAAGACCACTAATTTCACCGGATCGAATGTTAAATCCAAGCCGAGCAGTCTGACCATGAAGGTGGCGTGAAGCAGAGCCGGGTGGTTACACAGCTTTTTCAGGGCGGTGATGCAGGCCAGGTGGGTGTGTGTTTGCATGGAGCCCTGGAGGCAGGCTCGGAAGACTCTGTGGCTGAGGAGATGCCTGTAGACCTCTTGCTGCAGCGGGGACGGTCTGCAGAACAAAGTCCAGTCCAGGCGCGGTGGCAGGTAGCAGTTGATGATTTCCTGTGTCCTTCTCAGGATGAACATGCTGGTAAGTCGGGAGAGTTCAGATGCTCGCTCCTCTCCCAAAGATTTTTCTTCCTATGGGCACAATGGCATATCACTTATGTTTCTTGACTTACATGTCTAAGAAGGTTACAGGTCACCAATTGTAGAAATAGAAATTAGACATTTACTACACTGAAAAAAAGTATTTTGGATTTACTGTACATTTAAAAAAAAATATGGACACTGGTTGCATACATTAAAATCATGTTTCAGCAACATGAATATTACACAAAATAAAACTATAGTAATATTGGTGAAATGATTTTAATGTCTGCAATCAATGACCATCTTTTTTTTTTTTAATAACGGAACACTTTTTGTCCCAGTGTACAAACAGAAAAACAGTAAAATATGATATAATTTAGAACCAATACTAAAAAATAAAATGAAAAAATGGAGGGGGTTGGCATCTGCAAATATGCTGATCGCGAAATGCAAATATACATTGGGTATATGCACTGCCATTGTCCAATTTATTGAAATGCACCTGAATGTCAACAGACACCAATTTCAGTTTTTTTTCTTAATTGTGACACTGTATGTCTACTGAATTTGAGAACATACAATAATCATAAAGACGATAAGATAAACAAGTACAGTAATTAAAAATCTAATATTAAAGATTGTTTACTTTGTATTGACATTTCCATAGACTCATAGTTGAACAACATTTTTAAAAATCCAATTGTGTCCAAATCTTATAGTGTTGTAGGACTGCATATTTTTAAAACTATTATTATATTGCTATCATTGCATCTGTGGTATAAAGTTGTCTCACACTGAATTTTGTCTTTCAAATGTGCAACAGGCGTCTAGAGTGATTATGTACTCTATATGAAGATATGAATGAATGGACGGTTACCTCTGAGCAAGAAGGCTGCCTGGATCGAAGGATGGGCTCTTCAAACACTTTCCTGTACGCAGTGGTGGAGCCAAGTATGCCCGGATTAACAAACTCTATGATGGCATAGAATTCCTGCAAGTCATTCTGCACTGGAGTGCCTTCAAAAGATACAGAATAAATTTAGCGAGAGTTTTTCGCTTCCCTGCAGCAGTAAAGAAAATTGCAGCTGAAGCCCACCTGTTAGTATGACTCTGCGAGTGCAGCTCAGGCTGCTGAGGGCGGAGGAAGTTTTGATGCTGCTGTTCTTTAATCTGTGACCCTCGTCGCAAATGATAAGACCAAACTCCAATTTTTGCACCTGAAAAAAAGAGTGTTCAACAAATTCTGCGGGAAAACCTTTAGACCGTAGACGAACAAACCTTTTCGAGGCAACGCAGCAGCATCTCGTAACTGATCACAAGAACGTTGTGCAGAGGAGACAACACAAATTGCTCTATCCTGTGGTCCTTTATATGAAAACAAACAGGACAATAAGTCATTAACAGTCACTGGCCACAATATTAGGTATGCCTGCATAATTTCATCAGATTACAACTTGTAAAAATTTACACATATACTGTAACTACTATAAGAAATAAAAACATCATTAACTCGTTGCATGCACTTTTTGATAGTCAGGTGATTTGCATTGTCATATATGTGCTCTGGCTCAATTAACGTTTGTTTTAACTACAAGGTGTCTGTCCTCACTTGATCCACTGTGAAAACGTTGAGCCTCTCACGGCCCAGCCATTTCTTGAATTCCGCGCCCCAGTTCTGTACCAGGCTACCTGGAGTAACCACCAGCACACGCTTGGCCACCGCTTTGCCTCCGTACGGACCCTGCTTGAGCAAAGTCCAGCAGAGAGCCACACTCTGGAGGGTCTTCCCCAGGCCCATCTCATCAGCCAGGATAGCCCCGTAGCGTCCTGCGACTCTGATGAAACAAACACACCCAGATTATTGATAGGATTCTTCACACAAATAGCTCTTGCTCTTGACACATAATTGGATTTGATTTTCAGACAGACATATTTTAAAGTGTACATACTTTTATATTACGAACAAAAAATAAACCTAATAAAAGAAAAAAAAAAGACGAATTTGAAATATGCATTTGTGGGTTCGGCTATGGTTATTATGATCTAAACCCAGTGAGAATGTAATACAATGACAACAGTTTTGCAAGCGTTGGTTCAAAAAGGAATTGAACCAAGTTTTGGTTATTCATTTAAACGAACTTTATAATGCACAAAACGCCCCTCAAAAGTTGGTTTGTTTTGTTCAGATCTGTCAAAATCAGGGTTGCTATTTTATAAAACATCCAGTCCGACTAGGTTGTTCTGTTCAACACCCCCCCCCAACAGGTTTGTGTTACAGGTCATTCAACTAGGCGTCAACACCCATTTTTTAACAATGTTTTTTTGCAGCCATACTTATCTACACTGTCTAAACAAAATCCTTCTTGTTTTTGTTCATTTTAGGTGGTAGCCATTTTGCCACTTGGTGTTGACTGAAAACGACTTAGAGATTTGCTTAAAGCTGAGGTCACTGTGAATCCTGACTCAGCTTGTGAATGCCACAAGCTTAACCAAATTTAAAAAAAAACAGGTGCGCTGTGACTAGTTTTTAAGTCAACCCTCAGCAACTGTGACATCATTTTCAGTCGACCGCAAGTAGCTAAATGGCTGGCCATGACTAAAGCTGGGTTGATTTTACTGCTTATGTCATATTCAACCAATACAGTATCAATCAGAATAGTGTACTTTGATTGGTGGAGCTGGATAGAACATATTGTTGTAAAGAATTTTTTGGAAGTGATTTCCCCTTTAACAAATAACTAAAAAAAGATATATTGGTCCCTTTTTGATCCATGTTGGGTTAGTTGTGACCCAAGAGTTTTCTGAGCGTAATACCTCATGCCCATGACACATTCATAGAGAAAGAGCAGGCCATCTCTCTGGTGGGGGCGCAGGTGAGTCGTCAGGTACGGGTCAACCACAACGTCAACCACAGGAAGCCCTGACTTATTATGAGACCACTGGTGGCTGGGAGAGGGCCGAGGCATCACCAAAGCCCCTGAGAATAATACAAAGCAAAACGACATTTTTAAAACCCTTGGAACCGCGGATTGAGGACTTCAAATTGAGTGTGCACACCAGCTGCTTGTGGATCATGGCGAGGCCTGCAGATCTGTTCCTCCTTTGATTGTGATCCAAGATGCTCCGCTTTCCCAGACAGCGTAGGTGGGCAGAAAGGTTTCGAAGCAAGACGTTGTGAACAAGTGGGAGCAGTCTTTGGGAGGATGTCTTCTACCTGTGCTTCTTGGAAACAACGTCCCGTCGCAAAAGCTTCTGCAGAAATGACTCCCATTACCTCCACCTCCTTTGCTCCGATCATCAAGGTCTCTCCTTCAGCAAGGGAGGCCAGCACCGACATCTTGTAGCCACTACCTGTTAGGACGGGTGGTGCCATAACATTATTTCCATTTTTTTATACTAAATAACTTTCAGTATCTCACCTTGTCCAATATTCTTGCCCTCCATATCTTTCAGGGTGGCCGTGCGCCCCCGGGTCACAAGCACTGCGTCCCCTTCCCAGCGCTTGTGTTTCTTTTTGCTGGCCTTACACCACATCACGCTGAAGTATCGCGCTGTGTCCTGGCTGCATTCCGGAGTCCGGACTGGATTTGACACGGGACATGTTTGAGCGAGGCCTGTGGAGACAGACGCAACACACAGTAGTAGTACATACAATACTCCATTATGAAGCGGATCCTGGGTGCACACGCAGGCCTCATCAGCAGATGTCACTGTTGCACCAGTCATTTGAAAACTCCATGAAATTTTGAAATCTAAAACTGTTGAAGGTATGATTAAAAAAAAGTCTAAACCTCAATATAATAAATTTCCTTTTAATTAAAAAAAGGACAAAAACTAACACCCCCCACGACAGTCATTTCCCCAAATTACAACATTCCATTTCACTTGTACTAAGTAACAATTAAAATCACAACAAAAATACAAAAGCTGCCTTGTTTTGCTGGCAATCTATTACATTTTCAGGTCATTTTTAGCATCACACTGAACAGGATCTGACACGCCTGTCATCATGGTGACATCATGTGAGACAGTTGACAGAGCAGAAAATTTACCATTATAATTTTTCTTTATGTTTCTGTTACTGCTTTGATTTGTAAACATAAAAAAATAAGTGAAAATATTGATCAATTTTCTAAAGTAAAAGTAGATATATTTCAATGTCTTACTTTGCTTAAATTGTCTGCTTACATTGAGGACTAAAGAAATCCGAGAATATATAGTAGTGAGGGAGAAATGCTATCAAAATGAATAATTTTGTGTCTCTAAACAATGAATCTGTCAAATGAATTAATTTGATTTTTGATTACTTGTCATTTAATTGTTGTACCGCTATATTGTTTTGAAGCTCATTATGAGATGTTTCAGACACTTCAATAATGTAAAATGCTGCTTGTCTAAAAGTATGATCCCCCCCCCAATAATAAATCAATGGACATTGAATAATAGCCAACCAACACTGTTGGCTTTACAACAATAATAACATGAACAGAGACTAACAATAGGAAGAAGCTCAGTGTCTGTTAGAGGCACAATGTTTTGATCTCACAGGTTTTAAACGGATTCTAACCCACCATATGTTAGGAAAGTTTGATTTGAACGCATCACTGTATAATTCAAGACAATATACGACCCCTGAACTTGGGCGTGTGAGCGTTTCGTAATTGGCGTGACATCATAGCAGCGTGACACAGTGTAACCCCGTTGAAAGCAACATTAAGTCGAGGACGTCCAGAATTTTGTGTTTTTTCCCTCTAGATGCAGCATGAGTCTTTTCAGCTCATTCTATTGCCAGTGTAGCAAAAAAAGGAACTCATCCCTGAACTGCAGTCTGTCTATCTCAAACGTTTCAAAGTTGTACTACTGAGTGCTAAAACGTGGAATTTCCCAGGTTTTCAGTATCTTGGGCAAAGTCAATGCAAAAAGATTTCCTTTTCCAACTCGGCTTGGGCCCAGCAAGTTCCTAGATGCTAAAGAGGGATAGGAAGCCCATGTCGAAGTCGTGCCACCTTCAGCTTCTCTACTCTGATCTTGGCCCTCAAAAGTTCCTCCTCCAGTTGCTGTTTCCTCTTAAGCCCCTCCCTCTTCTCCTCGAGGTACATTGCCACCTTCCTGTGATTGGCCAGTACCAAATCGTGCTCCTCTTTAGCCAGGTGCAAAGAGCGGAAGCGCTCGGGCTCGTGAAGAGGGTAGACATTGTTGGGGTAGATGTTGTTGGGGTAAAAGTCATGGTGTAAAGACAACGGTGAGGCAGAGAGGGGGATGTTGACAGACGAAGAGGCGGGAGACAAGGATGCGTCATAAGCCCGAATGTTGCCCGCGTGATGCTCCCCCACCAGCTCCGGGCCCGCCTCCAGCACTGGCTCTGCGTGCGTGGACGGGAGTGGGAGGTCTGGAGGCGGCTTTACATCATCTTCGTCCAGATGGACCACCTCATGGGGAATGGTGGGGACGGCTGCCGTGTAGTCCTGAGGGCCGGCCAGAGACGAGCTGCTGCCAGGAGGCTCAATGGGAGATGGGTGCTTACTGTATAATAATCTGAGGATGGACACAAGAATTGACAACAGTAAGAATATGAGGTACGGGTGGTTCAAAAACACAATTTGAGGAAATTCACACCTTTGTTTCTCAAATATTTGCTAAGAAACTCACTGATCTGCATTTTTCAAACTCATTTACTTATTCTACAGTGGCTAAAAAATTACAAACGTTTTTTTTTTGTTTTTGTTTTTTTTAATTTACGCTGGATCAAGACTTCCAGTACCCTGTGATCACAAGATTAGTTTCAGCAGTTTCCTACTTGTCAGTGGAGACTTTGTTTACTTGTATAATCTTATTAATTGCTGTTTATTTTTTGTCTGATCTCACGTAGAGAATTTTGTTTAGAGCAATACCCGGTGTGAATAGGAATTAGTCTCAAAGAAGTACTTCGAAGTGATGAAACATATCTCAACTGAGAAATGTGCTGTATGTCGGAAAGGAGCTGGGTTTAGCTTGGATATTACTGAGTCTTTGCCCTGTGTGCATGTACATGGCAATTTAAGCACTTTTTTTGTCCAAATCAAATCAGCTATAAGGTCATGTAAGATAAGCCCATAAATCTGTTTCAAGATAATAGTTTCTGCTATATTTACAGTTAAAAACTAGGGGAGCAGAAATCAGTTATTGATATCGAATATCAATTCAATATCAATCATCTAGCATGCACACTTTCATTTTGAATATAACAGTATTACAGTTATATTGTAATTTGAAGAGTATCATTTAATCACGTCTCTTCTAACCGCACATGTTGAAAAATTAAAAAGAAGTATCCTTCTTTGTGATATCGTATCGAAAGTGGAAAAGTTGTATCATGACACACGTATTGAAGACGATTAACATAGGAAATTACAAACCATTTTTAGAGGGACATCAGTTGTGGGTTTTTGCAATTTGTTGTAGGGCTCGGTTGTACCTCAGGGATGGGCAAAGTATGGCCCACTGGCACAATATCGTTCACTCAAGTGTTTAATGAGGCCAACTAGGCTTATTGTGTGTGTGTAATTTTAGGACAAATTTACATGTACTGTTTCATTTGATAATTGGTTAATTCATAATAAAACAATTGACTGGTTGTTACGATTAGGCTTAACTACTATTTTATTCAAAAATACTATTACATGCACAGTTTATTTTACTTCATGGAGGAACAACAACCCATCTTTTGTCCACTCTAAAAATCTAATGTGATCTTGGCAGTGCAAATGTATGCCCACCCCTGCTCCAGCTAGTACATACTAAAGTTTAGAGTGTAACTGCTTCTTAAAGTATACAAATAAAAACTAGTATACAAATAGGTGCAAAAATATTTTTGGCTCTGTTCTCAAGCACGAAATTAAGAAAAATAGTTGTGCTGAGTGATTTTAATTATCACATTCAGTTACAAATCAAATAACTTCTAAAGTTTACTTGTTGTATATACTATAAATTGGGGGGTTTACGGTATTAAACAACTTCTGCTGAATTGTTTATTTTGCCTGTAGAACTTCTATGATGCTGGTTCCGGTGAGTCACCACATACCTGCGCAGAGCCAGGTCCTTTTCGTGGATAGGCACATGTTGAAACAGGTGAGGGATCATCTCCATGACTCTCCTGGTTGGCTCAGAGATGCTTGCTCTGTACTCCGGCTGGGCGTGCCTCCGTTGCATCACTTCCTGTTTGGCCGACTCCTTCAGCCTCTTGTAAAGGGTTCTGAGGCCCTGCGCTGTGCGGTGGGGCCTGTCTCCCCCCAGGGCGTTGTACTGCTCAGCCACAGTGTCCCAGCACTTGTTCTTGTCAACGATGACGGCGTGTTTGTTAGTGTGCTCCTCCAGGATGCGGACGTGAGGCCGGACAAGCTTCAACAGGTCCAGTTTCTCCGAAAGGGTGAAGTTGGAGGACCGGGCTTTCCCCACCATGCTGGAAAGGAACAACGAGCTGGATGCCATCTTAGAGCCCAAGTCTGGCCCTCAGCTGTCACCGCCCCCCACCTGTCTTTTCTCGTCCTGCCGCAAGATTCTTAGTCCACCGAGACATAAAGTTAACTCTTGATTTAACTGCTCCACGTCCCCTTTTCCTCCTCTTCTCATTCCAAATCAAACACTAGCCATGATCTGACACAAGCGTGGAAGCCCAACACTCCTTGGTTTTCTCCCCTCTGCTTCCTTGCACAACAAAAATGAGGCGTCTGTCGTGCACAATAAGAATCAGGCTTAACTAGGCCAGCCTCGCTTAGGCCCCCGCCTACCTCCCAGCGTTTTGCTTGAATTCCTCCCAGCTTAGACTGACGTAGCTAAGCCGCTTAAACTCAGCCCGACCTACTTTCAGCTCGGCCTCTCTAAACCCCAAACCGAGCACAGCGAGGCCACGTAGTCCTCGCACAGAAACAAAAGATGGTGACACACATAAATGGGGGATGGGAAATTCTGTGCATATCAGTTTATTCGGCATAGGGAGACCGTTCTGCTGGAAGGAGTGTGCAGCGCGGGTTTAACTAACTACACGCTGGGGGCAGTTCAGGGTGCAACGCGCATGCGCGAAAATCGTATTGACGCAACACAATAATAAAAGCCGCAACGAGTTATTTATTTACATGGCCGAATTATACCAACGCGCCCCCGGTGTGCTAAATGGAGACGCTGGTTATTCGTGCCAGGCTGGAAGCCCGCTTTTGTATGGCCGTCACGAGCCGAGCACAGAAGTAATTAGCCCCGCGGGTCTTGCTGTGTCGAGCAGCATCGGGTGTCTAAAGAATAATCCACCACTCGTCAACATAATACGAGCGATGCGCGTGGTTTGGATCGACTGTTAACGACCTCAAAGTAAAAATGGCTTCAGCTGTGTCGTTATTGATTTTATTTTAAAACAAACGTTAGTGTTTAGTGTCGTTGGTCTTGGCTGGTTAAACGTGCTCGCATAATTCCACCAGAGGGCGACAGTATGCCTAAAAACAAAGCAGAACCCTGACAGTACAGTACACCCCCCCGCGCCTATTTGCGGTTGCTCTCAACGAGATGTGCATTTTCTACCATTAATGATGGGATCGGCGGTTCTTTTGACTGTAAAAAAAAAATCACTCGCATCAGCTTCGTAAAAAGATTAGTACTGTTCAGTGAATTGTGCAGTGTTTCATTATACAGTTATGTATGTGATGTATACTTACAGTTGTAGGAAAAAAATAAGAGCACCCTCGTTTCCTCAGTTCAGTGTTTGTTTTAAATGCCTAATACAACTAAATATACGTTTGGACCAATAAACCAACCATTCACGCACCCAATCACACCTAAGGACAATTTAGTATGTCCAATACACCTGCCATGCGTATTTTTAGAGTGTGGGAGGAAGCCGGAGCGCCCGGAGAGAATCCACGTGGACTCGGGGAGAGCATGCAAACTCCACACAGGAAGGCCGGAGTCAGTTACATTTGAACTCTGAACCTGAACTGTGAGGCGGACATGCTAACCACTGCTCCACCGAGCCTGCATGAATATATCAATGATTGACTACTACTAGGGCTTACCAGACATTAAAAGAAGAAAAAGAAAACATGTTGGTCACGTTGTTTCCACAGATGTACGTATCCAGCTTAATGCAATGCAAAGACCATTAAGAATCTCAGTGTGATGTAGTGCAGGAGATTCCATTAGTAGAGGACAAAGTATGTTGTAATAGTGATTTTTAAATGAACAGCTATTGTCTATGCCTTGGGTTATTTAACTTTAGTACATTGTTAGAAATGGAAAGGAACATTGAAAATAAGAAAACGAAGTTTTGTTCTTAAAATACTTCTACTAGCTAAAAATCATTTAGTCAAGTCAGTGTTCTCATTACCTGCCCCTTTGTTGTCTTGCGGCGTTGTGAGCTCTTGTGAGGTAGCACCCGATTCGGTCACAGCAACATTTTCCTTGCTTTCAGTTGCACTGAGTACTCGGGCCAGAGCCTTGGACAATGCTGGTGCTGCCTGGACATATGCACTTTTGTTGGGAGGTGGAACTGCCAAACTTTTCTGGGCCTGACAGAAAAGTAGATGTGTGAGTGCAGTCAATTTGAATGGGAGGGAAAAGTAACTGTTTTAGTATGTATGATTTATTGGCATACTGCTCCGCATGAGAAGGTATGCATTTCTTTATAGAATTTGTACAGCAAATGGTGGATGCTATCTAAAGATAACTGCGAAAGACATTTTACCTTATTCAAGGCATAGTCCACACCAAATATAGGGGACTGAATCTTGGGTTCTGCGCCAGTACATGAAGAGGCAAATCCAGGAGGCACAAAACGGGGCTTTTTTGCAGCATTACCCTTGAGCTGGCTGGGAGCTGCTGAGCGCCTCATTTTATCACCACCTATCAGTTAAAAAAAAGGAACAGAAACATGATATATTAACATTGGAATTATGTACACATTGATTACCAAGGAATGTTTTTCGATACAAAGTTTTGTGGTACAGTGATTATCAGATGCCATGAGAAAACTTCCAATTTCACATGATTGGTTTAGAAGTTAACATGATTCATCAGTTATTTTTTATTCATTTATCTTACCATCAACTTAATGACAGGCCCAACCTCACAATAAATAAATCGAGTTGATGTAATCAATACTCAGTACTGTAAATTTTGAAGTTAAATCAAGTCGAATGTATTTATATAGTGTGGCAAGACGAAGAAACCACACGTTGCTGTGCTAGTGTACGTCTTTACTCTTTGCATTCCACCACAAAACTTGTACAACACTGTCCAAATCATCAAAAACAAAGCCAACAGGTTCAAAGCATCAAAGGTTTATTGCAACATGCCTACTGGGTGAGAGACATGGTCCTCGTGCCTGCCAAACAAGCCCTTAAAAGAGCCTCAAAGTGCTTCACAAGTGAAAGAGCCACAAAGAAGATCACAAATCCACAACAGCATCGTCGGAACCAACTCCTAGTAGGCCAAGTGAAAAGCTCAAAACCCCACCACCAAGAAAAACTTTAAGAAAAGGCTGCAGATGGGAGGGGACCCCCTTCCAGGCTCAACGAGCTGCAATAGATGCTGAGTGCTAAGATAAAAACAAAACAAAGTCCATCATGAAGATGAAACGTTCTTCAGAAAAAGGTCCTTGTTACAGCCCTGGTCGTCAGATAGTGAATGGTTTGAGTATACATAGAAATTAGTGTTGTCTTTATGGAAAGCATATTTGCAAGTCATTGGACTGTACAGGCTTTCCCTTCATATTTCAATTGATTTGTTCTAAATTTGAAAAAAAAAATAAAGACTGTCCTTGGCATGTCATTAAAAAGCTTCGAATTGTATTTGCTGATACCCTCAGAAACCCTGCCGAAAGCTTACGTAGTCTCTAAATTACTACACGCTTCATTCCCTCAACACGTTCACGTTTGTTTTATACCCCTTTCTCCCGAGGAACACGGACAGGGTGAATGTCACTTGTTACATTTTCTTTTGTTGGTGTGAAGTTAAGATATTTATTTTGTGAAAATATGCGCCCCGGCTAAAAAAGGAAGGAGACATAATCTTTGCACAACTATTGACATGTTAAAAAATGTCAACACATCTTGTGCCGTCCTTCGCTTGCAACAAAGTACGAGTGGGACAACAATCAACACTATATTAAATTAATGGCGGCGACGACAAAACTTACCGGTATTTGCTACAAGTTTGGGGAACCCACCGTTAATAAAGTGTCAATACTGGATTTCGCTTGTCTTTACGCCACAGTTGTTTTTTTTCCCGCTGATCGGGTTGTGAAATATGATTGGTTGTAATCCAGGAAGCAAGTAAAACTAAGGGATGCGTTAGGTTTGTTTCATCGCCGTGAATTGTGCACCAGTCAGAAATAGACAAAGTAAAAACATTCGAGGCATTTAGTTCTTCCCGTAACCTAAAAACGTTTAGTTTAGTAACGTTTAGCCAGTACCTGTGAAGTGTTGTCCCCCCTATTTTATGTTTACATTCAGTTAGAAGTCGACGAGATAAACGAACAAAAAATGTAAGGGGCGGGGTCTTATGAACTCACGTGATTGACACGGAACTAGAATGAATAACGTAATCGCCGATTTGATAAACAATATAGATTATTAAAACATATGAAATATATGCAAGCTAATTTTAGGAATATTTTTTTAAGGAGAAACGTCCCTCATCAGAAACTGTGATGGTGCGGTAAAGCGAAGAAACAACACGTTGCTGTGCTAGTGTAGAACTTTACACTTCACATGCCATCACAAAACTCATACAACAAGGTCCAAAACAGAAAATATCAAACCAACAGGATCAAAGCACCAAGGTCCATTGCAACATGCCTACTGGGTGAGAGACCAGGTCCTAATGCCCGCCTAATGTTTATAATCCAGGACAGTAGGTAAAACCAAGTGTAGAAAAGGTGCGTTGGTTTTGATGTAACGATGTGATTTGTGAAATTTAGACAGGAATCGCTCATTTCAACAATTTTAGACATTTAGAGATGTTCCAGTACTCTAAATAAACAAATATAATAAATAAATCAAGTGTTGCCAATACCTGTGAAGTGCTGTTTGTCATGGGGTGATTTAAAACCACGTGGTTGATACGGGATTAGCCTGAGAATAATTAATCCACCAATATGAATAAAACTATAGTTTATTAAAATTTATAAACATTTCACATGAAAGCTAATAATGTTAGTATATTTTTTTAAGAGTGAAACAGCACCCACCATAACCTGTTCTGTGATTGTGTTCCTTATGAAATCCTGTCACATGAAAACAGTACAGTACAGTATTTGGAATTTTGAAAGAAACCGGAATACTCGGAGAAAACCCTTCAAGCACAGAGAAAATATGAACGGAAACCAGTTTTGATGTCATACGGTTAAACATTTCAATGATTGTGATATGTATGATAAAATATATTAAAACATAGTAAATGGTTTGGATGACATGCATGTTGATTTTTTACGTCATCTGATGTTGTGCGCTGTCTAATCCAATCAAGAAAAGAGAGAGTTTAATCCAAGTTAATCCCACATCCAGAGATAGAGAGAAGCCTAAAGGGAAAGGCAGTGGTAATCTCTGACTGAAATACTGTTGAACAGCTCATCTTGTAAGGAAGGACATAACTGCAATCGCCATGTGAGTGTCAACTGATATTGTGTCTCACTTGTCTCACTGATGTGCTCCGTTTGACAACTGCCTTCTTGTGTCCTCAACCCTTTTGTTGGCAGGGATACCTCACCATGGAGATGCATCTCCCAGAGGCAGGGGCGGGATTTAGGAGCAAGGGGACCCTCGGCTTGATGGAGCTACAAGTAAACAAGCCAGGAAGACCATAGCTTGAGGATAAATCACCAGTGGAAGTCACCAAATATATCAAAAGAAGAAGTTGGACCATTAGGTGAGTACAAGTTGTAAACAGAAATAACAAGCCAAAATTGGTATAAATTCAGTGTTATTAGGGTGTTGATGCTTGTGATTTATTTTCTTTATTTTAGTTTGCTTTCTTCTCTGCATGTTCTATTCTAACTTTTGCTTTTTCAGGATGGGTTATGACCTGGAGAGATTTGTGGGATATGTCAACGAGGGCCTCCTGTGCTGCGTGTGTCGCGACGTGTTGCGGCGCCCTCTCCAGGCGCCCTGCGAGCATGCCTTCTGCAGCGCCTGCATCAGTAGCTGGCTGCTCCACCACCACACGTGTCCCGAGGACAGGCAGCCGTTGGATGTGGGCAGCCTCAAGCCTCTCTACAGGTTATTTGTGTGATCTGGTTGATTGCCAGGGGCGGGATTAAATGGTGGCCTTTGGTGGTCATGGCCACCCCACTGGTCACACCAACTTCCAGGGGGAAATATGTGATCTTTAAATATCTGCAGTATTCTTCAAGCCCTTGATGCACTGCCACAATTGATTTGTTTTAACTTTATCCTGTTATGTTTTGCACGTGTGTTGGTAGGTACATGCGTAACGATCTGAACCGCCTGCAGATCCGCTGCGTGAATGCGGGGCAGGGTTGTGAGGTGGTGTGCTCTCTGGAGAGTCTTCACACACATGAGGAGGAGTGCGACTTTGCCTTTGTATCCTGCTCTAACTCAGGTATTAAAACTTACTTTTCGCAACAGTAAATCATTCAGTATTAATATAGACTCATGTAAATGGAGATACATGTGTAGCGTAGAGGTAATCTGACACCTATGACAATCGATGCCCGAGTGCAACAGGTGGCTCCATTGTTGCCGTGGTGACCATATGAACTGCATCTCAACTTTCCATCATTCTTTAATGAGGTTTTTATACACAAACCATGCTCTTCTTTTCTCAACATGATGGCAACACCTTGTTGCTGACAGGATGCGACTACATATGTTACTGTTGTGGTAGGTCTGGCGAGCGTGAGTGTGTGCATGCAGAGTGGGATTGTTAGGTGCTGCACTTTTCTACTTTCAGCTGCCTGTGGTCATTGTGTGTTACTTATTTTTTTTCTTGAATTAGCACAATGGAAAGTAAGCAATTATTTTTATGAAACAATTGACATCAAAACTAGAACACAAATACCTTGAAGAGGAAATCGACCCAAGTTTTTCTTTACAATGCCACAAAAAATAAACAATGTCATTAATCTTGTATTTGTGGAGTATGACTCAAGCAGCAAAATCCTGCAGTTTTTGTCCATCTCATGGTGCGACCATTTTGCCGCTGGTTGTCGCCTAAAAATGACTTCGGCGTTGCTTGGTGCTCTGGTAACAACCAATCACATCTCCTATGTTTTGTAACACAGAAAAAATGTGTTAGGTCATGGGACATTCACAAGCTGAGCTGTGATCTAATGGAAACTACCATCAATCCAGTGCAACTTTTAACTTTGATGCCCCCCACCCCCCCAAAAAAACCAAAAAAACTGGTGGATTTCGCTGCATCTTCCACAAACACAGTATTAATCAGAATGCCATGTGAGCTGCAAAGAACATAATTATCTTAAAGATTTTGTTTAGGTTGACTTTCCCTTTTACTAGCGACATTATGCATGGATAAAGTAGCAAGTTTGCTTTATAGTATTTTGTTTAAACGGTGCAAAGGGCCTGCCAGGAGGGGGCCCCGTGAGGGAGATTTCCAAATCCCTATTTGTTATTTGCTATACATTTCATTTGTGACACTGATATGGATTAATATCTGTTGTATCTCAGAGTCCTCTCCTAGCCACCAGACAATAACAGCAAGAAATAAAGCCCTATGTGGGGTGTTTCTGACATCTTGTTTGTGAAGTTTCTACAGAAAAGTTGTTTTGTCAACGATATGGCCTTTTGGGGCTCCCTTCTGCTTGGTGCGTTTACCAACTGCCTGGGATGCCTGCCCTATTGCGACAACTCTTTCTTTAATTTGATTAATTACTCAACAATAGTACACTATCAATTTGACCATTATCATACCAAGCACTAATGTGTTTAAAAAAAAGATAGATCTAGATTTTTTGTATGAAAATAAATACAACTTGTGCATTGGCAGGGTGTCCCGCCCAAGTCGAGAGACGTGGTTTGGAGGCTCACCTGTCCGAGTGCAACTTTTGCAGCCGGGAATGTCCCAACGGCTGCGGCAGCACTCTCCTCTCCACCGAGCAGTCGCAGCACAACTGTGTGGCAGAGCTGCGCTCTGAAGTGGAACTACTGCGGTATGGAACCATGAGTGGCCCATCACCCGTCATCTGTCAGTATTCAAATCTTCATGTGCACTATGAAGGGTTGAGATGCTGTGCAAGGTGGAGGAGGTGAGACGGGAGATGGAATCTCGGTTGGATTCACAGAGGAGACATATGGTGCAGAAGGAGTCGCAACTGAAGAATGAAGTTGAGGAGGTGAAGGTAACAATCACAACTTGAGCTTTAAATCATTCTTCACGAGGCTTTTCCATACTGTGACAATAAGATGCTCTAAAGACATGGTTGAATGTGATTGGTTAATTCTCAAATGTCACATACCGAGATATGAACATTTGCACCCTTGTGCAATCAAATACTGTACAATGTATTTGGTTATTTAAAATGCGTCAAATATTTTATATTTTGAATTGAGCTTTTTAATTCAACAATTAGTGCATTCAGTTAGTTGATTCAATTAGTTCATTCACGCAGACACATTTATGAAATACTGGAGTTGCTTAATTAGATTATAAGAAAAAAACTAAACTGACAATTTTATAGATTGGCATTGTTACAGGGGTTAGGGTTAGTAAAATGTATATGTGTGTGTATGTGTATACATATGTATGTGTATTGAATGTATATATATATATATATATATATATATATATATATATACATATTTTTAAGTTAGTAGAGACAGAAGTGTTTTGAGAGAAAACATTCCATTTTTGCTATATATATGAGACATGAAACTTAACTATTGTAACTCAGCACAATAACTTACTTTCATCAGTAATAGATGTTTCCTTTTTAACTACCTCATATACATACTTTATATCGTGTTCAGTGTCAATTCCCAACTATGGTATCGATATTTACAGATATATTCAAAAATAAAGAGAGATAGTTTCCTGTCTTTCCTACGCAGACCCAATTAATTATATTACATACTAAGCGCAAAAAAAAAGAATGGATAACCAAAAATTGTATACATATTTTTAACATTTCCCCCTTTGTTCAAGCTACCTCATCTACCTATGTGCTTGTCCATTTTTAAAGTCAAACGCGGTCCAATTCTCAACTGGGGTATTGTTATTCACGAGTTTGAATGTTTTAAAAAGAGAGCGAGCAAGAACTTTCCTTTATTGTCTTTCGCGTGCAGGGCCAGTTGTCCCGCGTGATCTGTGATGTGCGCACCCTGCTCGGAGCAGAACGTCTACGGCGACAGGAGTTGGCGGAGATGGAGCTGGAGAAGAAAGAACTGCTGGAGCTTCTCAGGGACTTGCACCCCATCAGGAATCAGCATTCTGTCAACCAAGTGGGCCGTGAGAAGCTTCAGGAAGAGCGGCAAACACCCGAATGGGAACCCACCTCTGAGCAGCTGAGACCCCAATGGAGAGAGGCTTCATTAAATCAATGCAATCTCTCATCTCAGGCTTTAATTGGACCGGGTTATCCTACTTCACCTCAACTGAGCGAAGGCACACGTAAGAGCG